>NW_006800948.1:1916-10341 GCF_000485575.1 Poecilia formosa | reverse complement strand
AGACAGTTTTAAAGGTTGAAAAAGTTCAGAGGGGTTAAAAAAGGGAGACGGGATGTGTGGGGGACTGTGCATGTCTCTGCTGGATGCCAGGGACCAATAGGAAGATTGAATTTATAAGGCACTATCAGGGACAGACCTGCAGACGAGGCTTTGCTGTTTCGTGACTGTTGAGCCACAGAGGCTGTTTTGGCTGCCTGGGTTTTATGGGGTGGGTTTTTCACATCGCCGCTCTTCATTGTTAGACTGTTGTGCTGGTTAATGTGTTTACAGGTCCACTCGGCTGCCACTGCCGAAATCTGACTGGAGCAGCAGAAGCTAGGTAGAAAAGGCATTTGATATGACGCAGTTTGAGGTATTGTGGCAACACAAAACTAGAGGATGTTGCGAGTTGTCCGCTTTGGCAGAGAGCTGCGTGGACGGACCACCGGCCACTGGCCAACTAAGTGACCCATCCGGTAGCCCCACATGCCAGGACATCTTGATTTATTTAATTGTGGCATGTTTGGCTTTATGCTGCAGTCCAATATTGGTACAATATTTTAACTAATGTTTGTGTGATATTTTGGCCGAGTCTTTCTTTAGCAGTTGAGGTTCTGCAGTAACTTCTATTCACAGCCGCTCACCTCCAGCCCAGATCCCGTCAGCAGCAGTGCAAACCGCCTGGTAGTAAGGTTCGGTTAAGGTGAAGCAGAGAGCGAACAGTCAGCAGGTGGTACCGGGACTCTGAGGTGCGTTGTGGTTCCCATTCTTTATATCAAGATATCTGATTCTGACCCACAGTGGTGGGACCGACTCAGGCTGCCTGTAGCAAACCAGCACTGGGGCAGCTTAACAACACGGAGGCAGAGGCACCGTTCAGTCATTGTTAGACCGAGGGCAGCCAACCTAATTTATTTTGCCAACTTGTTATTTTTAGCTAAATATTTTTGTTTAGGGGAACAAGCAGGCCTTCTGATGCACAGATAAAAAAATTAAAATAAAAAACTTCAAAATAAATAAAAATGAAAAAAGGGCATTTGGAATCAAATCTAAAGACAAAAATTAACTCAGCACAAAAAATAATTAGAGAGTGTATCTTAAAATAACTAAGAATGACTGAATTAAAGTAAAACAGAAACAAGACAAATTTAATCAAAACTAAGACAAACACAGCTAACAAATAAACAAGACAAACTTAGAAGAAACTTAAAGCAACCAAACATCTCGACATCCACAGGTGTGCCTCCAATTAACACAGTGTCTGATTTAACTTCAGACAGTGAAAAAGGTGTGTTATGATTCATGTCCTGTCCATGCTGTGTTAAGCACTCATTCAGTTCACCTGCCACGCCTGATTGCTTACCTGTTCCACCTGGACCTTGCCCTACTTAAACACCCCTCAGCCTCTGCTTCCTTGCCAGGTTATCGACAGCCACGAGCCAGTAGAGATCCAGCGTTTCCTTCCAAGCCTTCGGTGTTTCTACGACCTCTTTCTGTCCATGGATTTACCCCTCCTGCCAAGCCCTTCACGGATCCCTTCTATTCTGGATTTCTGGACCCTGACCCAAGCTCTGCCTCATGACCTCTGATTATCGCCTGCCCCTCAAAGTTATGGTGTATGGTTTCATTTCTTTTACAGTACACCTTCTTATAGAATCAATCAGTAAGTCAGACCCGTTCACAGCCAATCAAGTAGATTTAATTTCTGTTTTTGTTACGAACAAAAGTATTACACAAACAAATAGTGGTTGGAAAACATTCACTCACTGAGGGAAGAAAATCTGTCCGTCTCTGTGTTGCCCTGCGACAGACTGACCTGTCCAGGGTGACCCCACCTTTCGCCCAAAATGTCTCGCTGGAAATAAGCACCAGCACCCCTCCTGACCCTACAGGACAAGGATGTATAGAAAATGGATGGATGGATGGAAGGAAGATGTATTATTTTTCTAGATTTTCTATCTCTACTTTGAATTGCGGCTGAATCGATTAATCAAATTAATTGTGATAAAACAATTATTGAAATAATAGTAAACTAATTTAGACATTAATAGTTACATGCAGATAGGCCATAACTGCATGCAAGAGTAACAAAAACTGTCCTGAACAAAGACAAAAAAGGCCATAAAAATGTTCAGCTGTTAACAAGATGACTTGGCAGACATGCCAGACTTTAGGGGAAGAGAGGCTGATATGGCCTGGAGCCACACCGTTTAACAGATAGCAGCAGACGATATTTAACTGGCACTGAACTGAACAGCAGTCTGGGTACAGGACAGGGTCCAGGACTGGGCACAAGGACATGCTGAGGAAATCAAGCCAGAAGAACAGCAGGGGGCCTCTCTCTTTAGATTCTTGTCTGTTCCTACAGAAGTTGCCAATATGGCAGCCATAGTGTAATGGTTGCATCTTTTGTCTGTAGATTGCTTACATGACTCCAAATGAAAATGCAAAAAACTGCATTAAAGTACAAAGAAAAGGAAGCATTATGAATAAAAGTATTCCCTTTGTCAATAAGAGACTAAAATTCATTGTATTATTTGGGCATTAAGTAACATCAAAGTTTTGAACTTTTGAACTTTATGTAAACTTGTAATCTTATTACCTCATCAAAAACATACCTGGAGTGTTGCTTTGATTCTTTCATGGGTAAAACGTGGTGAAGGACCTGGACTGACTCTAAAGCCACCTGGTAGACCTCTTAAATAATCCTCAAATCTCTAGGGTCTCCCTATAAAAAGTATCCAGAAGTCAAAAGCAGAAATAATGTACAAAATATATTTAATATAAAATAATTTCCATCCATCCATCCATCCATCCATCCATCCATCCATCCATCCATCCATCCATTTTCTAACATCGTTGCCCCTAGTGGTGTCAGGAGGGTTGCTGGTGCCTCTCCAGCTAACGATCCAAGCGAGAGGCGGGGTCACCCTGGACAGGCCGCTAGTCTGTTGCAGTATAAAATAATTTATTTCTTTATAATAGTAAAAAAATAGACTATTATTTAAATTTAAAACCTAATTAGAAACAGCAACCAAAGGCAAAAATAGCTAAAATAATTTGAAATTTAAGCAAATACAAACCAAATTAGTATGAACACAAAAAAATGGCACAAAATAATGTTACATAAAAAAAATAAATACTAAATGACAAACTAATATCCTATGGAGATATGCTTAATCAGCGTAAGGTACAGAGGTGATAAACGGGTAGTTTTCATTGACTGGCACAATAAAGGGTTCTAAAGCAGTGGTCCACAACCCCCGGGCCGCAGACCGGTACCAGTCTGTGGACCAATTGGTACCGGGCCGCGCAAGAAATAATTAAATATTTCCATTTTATGTATTATTTGAGTCTGGAGGATCTTTTATTTTGAAAATCTTCTAACCGGATTCTTTTGGTTACTTGCGCGCCAAAACTGAACCCACAAGCAGCAAAATGAGTAAGAAACAGATCAGATGTCTTTGAAAGGGGAAAAGGCCCAGAGAAGAGACAGGAGGATGGATTTATCCCGGACCGGTAGGTGAGTCCCACATTACAAGCCCACTCTGCGTAACATGTGGCGACCGGCTGCTAATGAGGCAATGAAACTTCAAACTGCTTCGTCACGTAGAGACCAAGCAGGTTGTCGATATAAGCAACACTTCAGGTGTTATTGTCTCCCATCACTCCCAGATGGAACCGTCTCGTTGCAGAGAAACAAGCTCAGGGCTCCCGTTAGTTAAAATTTTTTACAAAAGTAAAATGTTCGAGTGGCGCAGTTGGTAGAGCTGTTGCCTTGCAGCAAGAAGGTTCTGGGTTTGATTCCCAGCTTTCTGCATGTCTTTCTCCCACAGTCCAAAAACATGATTGTCAGGTTAATTGGTCTCTCTAAATTCTCCCTAGGTGTGAGTGTGTGTGTGTGTGTGCATGATCCTGTCTGTTTCTGTTTTGCCTTGTGACAGACTGGCGACCTGTCCAGGGTGACCCCGCCTCTCGCCTGGAACGAAGCTGGAGATAGGGACCAGCAACCCTCCCGACCCCACTAGGGATAAGGGTGTAAAGAAAATGGATGGATGGTAAAATGTTCGTTTTTGTGGCGCATCTGTATCTTATTTTGAAGGGATATGCAAACGTTACCACAGCGACCAAAGTCAGAGAGCGTTTGGGCAGTGGTCGAGAGGAGATGAGTAGAGCTTGTGAGTCTTAAGTGAGTTCAGCTTTAGTTATTATGCTACGTGTATTAAGAAATAATTGTATTGCACTTCATATCAACCAGTCATGTTAACTAGGCATTTGTCTGCCACTCTGCCATTCTGACAGTGTGCAGAAAGGGACATTTTTGAAATGGTATTTAAATAAATGCTGAATTATGATGACATTGTTTTTTTGTTTTTGTTCTTTTTTTAAGTGACCACAATGAGTCATCACCAATTATGAGAATGTCCAGAAGAGATTCACCAAGTTTGAATTCATGAAAAGGCTTTCTCCATGATTAACTATTGCAAGAACAGCTGTAATTTCTGAGCATTTCTGGACACCTTCAAAGAGCTGCTGCCAGAAAATGAAGACAAGAAGAAGATCTCCTGTTTTCAGAGCATTACAGGAAGACTATTACGAAGGAGATGGCTGACATAATCAAAGCAAAACATGTTACTGTTGGAAGAACCTATTGCAGGGGTCACCAACTCCAGTCCTCCAGTTACCATCCTGTAACTTTTAGATGCGTCTCTGCTCAAACACACCTGGATCAAATAATCTGCTCATTTCCAGCCTATTGCAGAGAGGAATGAATGCTGGTGAGGGAATTCAGACATTTTGGAGCAGAGGTGAATCTAAAAGTTGCAGGATGGTAGCCCTTGAGAACTGGAGTTGGTGACCCCTGACCTATTGTAACCCGCAATTAGTCAAGACTTTTATTTTTGCGGGCCCACTTCCTGTTTTGCTCCAAACTCTGTGAACTTATTTAAAGCCCGCCTCCAGCAGAGTTTGAACTACGTCACCTGTTCCACTGTGATTGTGATTGGCTGTTTGGCGTCTTCCTGACAATTCACCCAAATCTTTGCATCCACTGATTTGATCCTTTGGTGAGTTTTTGTGTGATAGCACTATTGCTTTAGCATGAAATTTCTGCTTGATTGCTCATTGGAGCATTATTTTATTAGAACTGTTGGCGTTTGTTACCTGGGCCGTCACCGGGATTGCAACAGCTGATTGCAGTTTAGTACCCCCACTCTCTTCCCTAAGGTAATCTGATCGCTGATTTTGTGCATGCTCTGGCACTTTTTGTATTGATATTGAGTTTCAAATTAAATTAATCAAAATGGGATGAGGCTACATTTAAGTTGATATTACGCAGTATATTTATTTATTTTTTTCTTTTCCCCACTCTGCTTCAGTATTTGAGTTAATTTATTTAATTTTTCTTAATTGATATTTTGAAAGTGAACTTTGATTTCAACTTTTCAACTTTAACTTTAAATTGATTAGTTTGAAATATGATGGATATTGCTTTTGTTTTACTTTATTTAAATTATGGTTAATTTAACCTGATTTGAATGTTTATGGCTAATTATTATGAATTTAATAATTGCATTTGGATTTAATATTTATTTCCTTTGAGTGTAATAATGTCAGTTAAATAATGTCAACTTTATATTAAAAGTGTCATGATCTACCGAATGACAGTTTATGACAACAGTCAAATATTCATGAAGACTCACTGATGTTCATGACAGGTGTTATGTCATGTTTATGACAGTGTCAAGTGTGTCTTATTCACACCCCTTCAAATAAAGTGTTACCAAACCAATCAGGCACATACTACAAGTCACCTAGCAATGGGTGGACACAAGTCAACTACATAAGAGCATATAAAAACCTAAAAAATGCACACAAGGGTGAGAGCATAAGCAGCAATCTGCTGCTCACAAAATGACGATTAGTAAGTTGTCTGCTATTATAAAAATCAATATCAAGACCAAATAAAAGCATGAAGTTTAAAAATCACTGATCAATAAATTTAAACAGCTGCAGTTGCAATCTGCTGCACACTGGCATACATCATATAAATGAAATATCAGTCATTTTAAACCAGTGTTACTCAATGACTTTCTGCCAGCATAATTTTTCTTTCACGCTCATCACTGCCTCCTTGAATTGAAATACTATTGTGAATCTGATATTCAATTCATCTGTACAAAATATTCTATGATCCGATTATCAAAACGGCTAAAATGAGAGTTTGCAGCTCAAATTATTGTTTTAAATCTCCAAACTATTTTCAAGTTCAGCTTATTAACTCAGTCAGTAGAATTTAAGCAGGACTGTGCAGTCGGTGGGATTCTCAAAAGAGAAAAAGTGTCAATGATTCACTGGGATGTGCATTTTTAGACTAAAGCAGTAAAACCTTTGTAAACCTATTGGTGCAGATCTTGGCAGCAATAAATGCTGCACCTCTGTTTTAACTGGAAAAAAGACAAGTATGCCACAGTACAGAAATTTTGGGCCCATCTTCTTTGCAGGATTGTTTTAATTGAGCTGCAAAGTCAAACATTGCTGAAATCATTCCACAGATTTGTGTTAATTACATTGCAAATTTAAGAACCGGCATGGGCTTTTTAATTTGTTTGCTTGTTTTTTTGAGATATTAGGATGTGGACTTGCTGTTGTGCACTGCATCATTGTCCTGCTAGACCAGTGTTTCTCAACCCTGGTCCTCTCCGCCCCCCTGCTCTGCATGTTTTAGATGTGCCTCTATTCCAGAACAGCTGATTCAAATGATTGCATGACCATCAAGTGCTGCAGAAGCCTGTTAATCACCCAGAGATACAATTCAGGTGTGTAGTAGAAGAGAAACACCTAAAACATGCAGGACAGGGGGGGTGAGGACCAGGATTGAGAAACACTGTGCTAGAGCAAAGCAAAAACTACACACTCCTTGTTGGAAGGCAAGATCTAATGCAGTGGCATAAAATCAACAATACTTTAATACAGCCTGAAGTCTGGAACCAAACTTTCTCCAAGCAGAGGCATCACCGCCTCTGGTCCTCCTACATGCATAACAACCTCTACTTTTCTGTGTAAACGTTGTTATGCTTGTTTTTGACCATCGAGTTTGTATTCTGGATTGTGCTTCCGAGTGTGGAGTGCTTCAATGTTTGTGACTCTCTAGTGGAAGCGCTGCATAAACAGAAGAGTAGTGTGGGGGTGGGGGGCAGTGACTGAGGGGGCATTTACACGACAACGATCCAACAAAAACGGAAGTTTTGTTCTGTTTTTGTTGGATCGTTTACACGAAAACGTTCTAATCACGATCTGTGTTTACACAGTAACGGGACACATTGAAAACGTGTAATGGTTTCGCTGCGCATAGTTGGTGCTAGGTTCTTTGAAACTGAGTGCGCATGTGTTTAAAAAAAAAGTTCTACTTGAAGGCATGTGGATTCGTGTTTCCCTATCAGGTACCGCTCTCCCATAGATTGGGAGAAAACACACATTGTGTGCGTCTGATTAGGGCGCATGCAGTTGGAAAAAGTGGGATAACTTTGCTGCAACACCTTGTTTGAGCTTTCACGGTGTCCGTAGCGGGCCCCGGACTGGAAGCTGTTTATTGTTTTTACCTTGGAATGGCCAACAGTCTGTTATTCCTATATAAATTTGGTAAAATAGGAGCTCCCGCCCTTCCCATATCCGTGTCCTCTGTCACCTTTTCCAGCAGTTAAAACAGTTTAAATAAATAATACCAGAGAAGACTGTGTTGCCAAGTACTGATCCTGAGTTTAATAAGTTCTTTTCTTCTTTTTTTTCTTTTTTTTTTAAACATGAGACAGGCACAGGGAAGTAAGAGGTGAGAGGCGTGATATAAAGGTCTTTGAGAGTTATTATAAGACTGTTGCCTTGGAAACAGCACGCCAACAAAAGTTAATTTTCAGAGTTGTTGACTAACTTTCATCTGTGACATTTCTTTCTTAATTGACACACAAAGTGTTATTTTCTTACATGTAATGACATACAGAGGTTGAAAATAACATGCTTCTACTGAAAAGAAAGCAAGTTTATAAAGTTTAAGAAAATCTTATTTGTGGTGTTCAGTTAAGCACTGGAGGAGAAAAACAAACTGAGTTAGAAAAATGCCACAAAAAATAATAGAAAAACAGTTTCCATAAAAATAGTTTTTAGTTTATTCCAACATGCTGCTTCATGTCCATCTGAAAAAGTTTGTTTCCAAAAGTTCACAGTGAGAAGCTCTGCAAATCTACTCTCTCTCAATGTATTACTTTCAAGATAATATACTTTGTTCTCAATATTTGAAAATATAGGCTGGTTTGCTGTTGAGTACTTTTCTCTGTGCTGTAGATGGATTTTCTATGTAATATTGTTCTTTGTTCTCATATTGTCTGTCTTCTGCCTAGAACCGTCAGATAAGGCTTCTGCATGTTGGTGTTCCCGCTAAAGCCTGAATATA
>NW_006800948.1:0-1614 GCF_000485575.1 Poecilia formosa | reverse complement strand
TTCAGTATTCAGCCACGCCCTTAACTCCTCCCATCCACTGTGGACTGACTACTGACCAGCTCTCCGTCTCACGGGTCCAAAAAGACTCTAATTCCAGGGTATTACCACAGATAAGAAGTTAGAGAACTTTTGTTTAAGCTGGGCGCGGGAAAGATTCGTCTAAGCTCTAACTACCTACATCCAGATGTTATGCCCCGCTTCTGCCCACGATTCAGACAATCGGAGTAGCCCTGCTGGTGTCCGAACCCATGAGCCACATCTGTTAACGGTACTTCTTCCCCTAATTATTAACGTGCACTTGTTTCCGGCTTAGATAATTTTAGCGACTAGGAATAAGTCACAGGGACATTATTTATCTGAACTAAAGAACGTATGAACCCACCTAATATACTTAGGACCACAAACACTGATTTTACATTAACCAGAAGAATTAGATCCAAATGACTCAATTAATTTAATTGCCCACAACATCAATTTGAACTTTAGTAATTTTATTAGCAGGCTTTAGCAAGGGAAAAGACATACAGCATTTCAATAAAAAATTAAGAAATTAAAACTTTTAAGAATTATCAGAAAATTACTTCTACTTCTAACCATACACTGTCTCTTAATCTAAATAGAGGCTTTGGGGGAGGCAGTATTACTCAAACCCAGATGCAGAGACGATCTTGGAAGCAGAAAACTTTAACGTCCATGGATGGAGTCCTGTCTTTGTCTTGGCAGAATCCTTTCAGAATAAATCCAAAGTTGAACTGGTGAGAATCCTCTCTGAACTCAGTTCTTTATCCACAAAAGATCTTGGTATTCCCCATGTCCACTGCAGCATCGTTGTAATCCTTTGGGTCGAGTGTAGGGCCGCAGTCGAATCAGAATCCCCGGTTGTGGGTAAACGGATCTTGTTCCTTCCTAGTGCAGCAAACAGTCTCATCGCCCCGGGGTATCAGCAAGCAACCCTTCCTTTATTCTGCTTCTCCATCTGCTCATCTTGAGTGCTGCGGAACGAAGAACCCCGATCCTTCTGTGTGGTGTCTTTTTATTTTCTCGGCCTCCGCTCATTTCCCTTATCTCTGCTTTTTCCGTCTCCTACGTGTCACTGACCCACGGCCCACACAACTTTCCTCACGTCAACTTTTCCTTGGTTAACCAAAACCTTTAGATAAACTCTTTTCTTTCCGAGTTGCATTCTCGGTTCTCTGTCTGCCGTCTGCACCTGTTTCCTACGTGCTTCTTACACAGTTTCACTTCCTGTTTCTTCCCGTACTGACTGCTCTCTCACCCCCTCAGTTCTATCTATGACACTATGACATTTCATTGACTTTTGTGATCACATTAACTCAGCTGAGTCATAACTAAAATCAAACCATTGTATTTCAATAAAACTGATTACATGTTTTCTTATCATCATTACATCAACATAACTTCGTATTACAGTGAAACAAAAATCACTTTAATCACAATACAAGATTACTTTGTTTACTTCAGGCCTTTGTGATCTGGATTGTGTGCGCTCTGGTAAGATCTCAACCAGTTCCAACCAGGTTTCACGACAATATATATATATATATATGTATGTGCATGTGTCTATATATATATATATATATATATATATTTAAC
>NW_006800947.1:55569-57478 GCF_000485575.1 Poecilia formosa | reverse complement strand
GCCTTTAAATCTCAACTTAAAACCCACCTGTTTAGAGTTTTATTTGAAAAAATCAATTACAAATTTAATGACTTAATGTAATGTTTTGATTGTTCATTCCATGTTGCATGACTTTGTGTTTGTGATGATATAAAGCACTTTGAAATGCCTTGCTGCTGAAATGTGCTATACAAATAAAATTTGACTGATTGATTTTGATTGACAGTAATTTATTTTGCATCAGGCCAACTCTGTTAAGTTCCCCATCTGCTTTAAAGTCTTACTGTTACATTTCAAAGGCGACTCCAGACAGACAAACTGATGATCAATCTCACCAAGCTGAGCTTGCAAATTCTCCAAGGTCTGTTCCTTCCTGCCAGCAAGTTTCAGGAACTGCAACTGAGCTGAAATTCGCAACAAGAATCACTTCCTGTCTGGTTCTGCTCACACAGGAGCGTTTACAGTAAGGGCATTTTGTTATATCAACCGATCAGCCTCTCAATGGCCAGAAAAGCTGCCAACATTTCCCAAATTTAAGGATATGTGAGGTGCCTGCCAGGTCCAAAAAACAGAAATCCTGTTATCAAAAATTAAATTACGTGCATTTTAAACGTTGGCAAACCAACAATATGGACAGACTCAGGGTTTTCCTTCTCCCAGGAGTCCATCATGTATCCAGATGCAAATGTCCCATTGGGGCAGGAGGGCTGACCTTTGCCCAATCTTCTCATTGAGACCAGATCCAAACTCAATTTGGATTGAGTTTGCAATTTGGAAGATGTGCAAACATAGACTCTAAGAAAGATAGCACAGCACACAGAGCAAAAAGCAGAGCAGATGAGGGAGAGAGAATAAAAACCATCAGCTTCACAGAGAAGAGGAAGAGAAAACCAACCCACTGTCAGGTTCACATGATCATATTCACTTCCATTGTCAATTTATGAGTTTAAAGTTGTTCATTTGAGCAAATGACAGACATGATCATGATGGTTTTTAGTTAAGAATGGTTTGAAAATGTCTATGTTGAGCTAATTATGCACTCAATCCACCACTACTGTTTATTATTGTAGCAGCCAGTTTAATACTGAACCAGTTGAGCATTGACCTGTTGCTGCTTAGTTATGACGCGCTGAGCGGCTAATGTTGTACATTTGTAAAGTCAATCCCAGATCTTCTTTAAGTCCAAATTCAAAATCTGTTCCAGTCAGATGAATCGTTTGTTAACAAAATCCATTTATTCCATGATACACAGCAACAATGTTAACAATGACTCCACCACAGCAGTCGAAACCTGTCAACTGTTGAGCACCTGTCACCTCTTGGTTCATATACTGGAGCTGACAGCCCCACCTAGTGACCAAACCACCAAAAATACACATATTTGGCTCCAATAGCAGTTTGTCCTTCAGTATGAAGTGATTCAATTCTTCACAATTCTCCATTGTAAAAGATTGTTTCTGTTTGGTGAAAGGTATAGCGTATGCAATTTATTCATTATAGCATCAGTGAACCTGTGACTGATCTCATGGTCTCTTGAAGAAATGTGTGAATGAGCATTCATCTGATTTATTTAGACCTGGCTCATTATAGACACACTTCCTTAGATTGGTTTGGACTTTGTGAAATGGAAAAATCTAGAATGAACTGATGGTGTTATGTCAAGTCTGGATTTATCTCTTATCCTGGATTTCTGAATCTTACTTTCATGAAAGAGTCCTCAGGTCTAAACAATTAAACTCATACACAGCAGTTTTCTGCAGCATCCCTTAAAATAAAGTATTATTATTAAAATGTGTTTCATTCAGTCACATCATTAAGTATTTATGGAGCAAATGTTCAGTTCCTTTTCAGGTTGAATCAGTGAATGTAAATGTTGCTCCATGTCTCCCTCTAGTGGACTGATAGTATAAGTGCAGCAGCTGATGCAACT
>NW_006800947.1:52636-54754 GCF_000485575.1 Poecilia formosa | reverse complement strand
TGCAGATGAATGATGTGTGTTTCCTCTGCAGGTAGAAATGGTGTGGGAGCTGATGTGAATTCAGCAGCATGCATGAGTGTGAGGACAGAGAGGAGGGAGTCCCTCCCTCTAAAACCACTCTGTGTGGGGAAGATGAGAGCCAGAGCAAAGGTCAGAGGTGAGGTCACCATCTCTAACTGTCCACAGCCCTTTTCACACAGCGTTCACTATATCAGGCCAAAACAGACGTGGTGATGAAGCTGCTGCTGCTCCTCTTTGCTGCTTCATCCAGACTGAACAGATTCAGTTTTAATCATCATGTTTCTGTCAGAAGCCGTAAGAGACGAAGACCAGAACCAGAACCAGAACCCAGCTGTGTGTCCTTTAAGAGCAACTGGTCAAAGGATCTTCCCTTTGTCTTTAAATCTCCTGGATCTCCACCATCAGAGAGGTGAGCTGTTTCTAACTGATCATTGTGGCCATGTGACGATACCAAGTTCTGTTGGGTTCTTTAGTTATGGGAACATTAGACTGAGGCCCCGTTTACATGACAACGATTTCAGGGGAAAACGGAAGAGTTTTGTTGCGTTTGTAGTGCGCATTTACACGAAACCACCAAACATTTTCTCTGACAACGGCACAGATTGAAAACGGCTTCCAGAGTGCAATGTTTCTGAAACGTACCGTTTTCCGTTGTCGTGTAAACAGAGAAAACGGATCTGTTCGTCAGTATGACGCAAAACATAGTTGCTTCCTACAATCCACAGAAGAAGAAACTACTCACAATGCTGGTGTTATGGTTTCCTCATCACATACGGTTCCCTCAGCGTCTCTTCACCACACCGCACCGCCCAGGTGGCAAAATACACGGCTGCTTGTTCAGCGCTCTTATCTAGAGAACTACGGACCAGCTCCGGCTCCAGACTAGTTTAACAGGGGGGCATCGACTTATTTTGGGGGGACAAAATGAATCTACGTAGCTGCCATCTGAACGGTTGTAACAGCTTTCAGGTGCAACTCCTTTTTTACGCATGCGCACCTAAGTTTCAAAGAATCTAGCACCAACTAGTGGTGTGGCAGGACATTACACGATTTCGATGTGTACCGTTACGATCTGTGTTTACACAGTAATTAAAACGTTATCGTGTAAACGATCCAACAAAAACGGAACAAAAGTGCCGTTTTTGTTGGATTGTTGTCGTGTAAACGCCCCCTGAATATCAGGTTATTTTCTTTTAATATGTCATATGTCAGTGACATTGATGTCTCCATGGTAACATGTTCCAAGAAGTTACCATGTTACTATTAACACAATAAAGTTCAACTGGATCCTTTGTACTGCAAAAATCAGGTCAGTTTAGATCCAATGTCTCTACCCAGAGTTTCTACAGGTTCATCTAGTTGACAGAAGTCTTGAAATCTGATATGTTTTCCTGACATTAATTTAATCATCATTAGTGATGCTGCAATCACTAGTGATGTTATTGACACAATACGTAAAAAGTTAATACTGATGAATATCAGGAAACAAAGTATTTAACCAGAATCAACTCATTTTTCTGCCATAACCTCTAATGAGGGGGACACAGAAAACCCACAATTAGGACATAAATTATGTTGTCATGACCTTTGAACCTCAAACATTGAACTGCATTTTACTTTACTTTTGCATCAACTTAATTTTTCAAAAATGAAAATGTGTTTGTGTTCACTTCATTCCACATTAACATGCAGAACTGAATTTTATTTCTAGATAGACATTTGAATCATTTTCTAAATCTGACACAGTAATGCTGAAAAAATAAAGTTTCTATGGAACGTTAGCTGGAGAAGCACCAGCAACCCTTCCGACCCCACTAAGGGACAAGGGTGTAAGAAAATGGATGGATGGAACTAATTTTACGATTCCACTTTCATTTCTGAGGTTTAAACATCCAACATGACAGATTATCAATGTTTCTACAGTTAGATTAAATAATTGAGAACCAGATGGTCCCACACTGTCCTGAAGACCTGTGTGGACAGAACCTTCACTTTCACTGTCTCTATCTGACCATCTGGTTCTGAATGAATTAATCTAACTGTAGAAACATTGATAATCTGTCATGTTGGATGTTTAAACCTCAGAAATGAAAGTGG
>NW_006800947.1:34665-43707 GCF_000485575.1 Poecilia formosa | reverse complement strand
TTAACGAGATACGTAAGTCGTTAAAACGAGATACGTAACTCGTTATAACGAGATACGTAAGTCGTTTTAACGAGATACGTAAGTCGTTAAAAGCAGATACGTAACTCGTTATAACGAGATACGTAAGTCGTTTTAACGAGATACGTAACTCGTTAAAACGAGATACGTAACTCGTTTTAACGAGATACGTAACTCGTTAAAACGAGATACATAACTCGTTTTAACGAGATACGTAACTCATTAAAACGAGATACGTAAGTCGTTAAAACGAGATAGTAACTCGTTGAAACGAGATACGTAACTTGTTATAACGAGATAGCGATCGAAAAAAATTTTTTCCTGCATGATAGCAATGCGCTTCCGTAAAAATAAAAAGCTGGTAAAGCATAGAATCCAACTTGTTTACAGAACCTGAAGCTCAGTGCTGCCATCTGCTGTTAGTTCCGCTGCAGTGTTGCAACATGTTGTGTGCTCTGAATAAAACACAGCGCCCCGCGTGGACAGTATAGGAACTGCAGATTTTCAATTAAACGAAGTATATGTTTTTTCATGAATAATGATAATGCATTTAGCCCCCGGCCGGACTAAATCGTTCGGCGGGCCGTACGTTTGACACCCCTGGCTTACACTGTTTTAAAAAATCAAATAAGGCCTCATATCCTCTGCTTCCTGAATCTTTTTTGCAATAAATCAACAATATCAAATTTCATTTTCATGCTACTAAGGTTTCTAATTAACTTATTTCTTTGCAACAAATAATTCCTACAACTCAAAATAACATGTTCCACTGTCTCATCTTCCCCGCAGTCACATGTCCCTGTCTGATGTTTCCCTATCAGAAATAATGACCTACTTAGTCCAGTATGTCCGATTCTACACTGTGAAATAATTATCTCTTCTCTCCTGATTCTTTCTGTTCTTCTCATTTGACCAATATTCTTTTGAATTTTATATAACCACTTTCCTTTCTTTTCTTCTTCCCATAACTTTTGCCACCTCTCTCTTGTTTTTTCTTTCATTATACCCTTTATTTCTGTTATACTATATATATTACACAAACATAATTATCACAGTTAACAATTTAAGTCATTGATAGAGAAAATGTATTGTAATGATGCCAGCACACCACAGATTGTAGTCCCATCAAACGGGTTTATTAGTAGTTAGAAACGAGCTATTATTTCTGAGGCGCAGCCCACACCTCCAACAAACCGTAGCGCTTCCCGAACTAGCTTCCTGCTAACACACACCAAACTCCCTCCTCTTCCGGTCCCTCTTGCTGCTCTCCTGATCTCCCACTCACATGACAGATCTCTGTCATGTGAGTGGGAGTCAGCAGAGTCAGTCAGGGGAAGCCTATAACTTTATACACATAATAAAGATCACAATGTAACATACAACAAATACACATAACCATATCGACATCAGCAGAACTAAAACACAGAATCGTTACAGTATTTACAAAAGCATATCAATTTTATTTTAACAGTATGTACTCAGGGTTTACAACTTAAGAAGACATCCATGTAGGGTCCTTGGTGGGTGGCAGTCTGCAGTGAACTGGTGGATGACAGAGGCAGTGGTAAACTGTAGTGAGCAGTTTGTCATCCCTGACCGCACGTCACTTGAGTGGCCATATAAATATTCTCAAAATGAATGTACTCCCTAAATTCCTAGATCTTTTCCACGCTATCCCTCTTAATCCTCCAGATGTTTTGTTTTTTTTTACAAAAATTCAAACAATCCTCAATAACTTCATTTGGAACAACAAACGGAACAACAGACGAGCCATATTCCGTCGATCATTATTATATCTTCCATATGAGAGAGGAGGGCCAGGTGTGCCAAATTTTCAATGGTATTATTGGGCTGTTCAGCTCTCTAGTGCATCCTGCTGGTTCTCAGCAATGGTTCTGTCATGGGTAAATATACAAAATATAAACACCACTCTCTTATCCCTAAATTCATATCTACACTAAAGGAAATGCAACGTGTTATTAAAAAATACTTTAACCTGTTTGCTTAAAACACTATCCGAGTATGGTATAATGCACATAAATTTAAAAATGAAGTACCAACACTATCCCAATTCTCCGCGATCTGAGGCAATATGACATTTGAACCAGGTAGGGTAAGAAAAACATGGGTTTCAAAACATGATATGCCAAAGTTTTATGCAAAATTTCAGATTTATTTGATAAAGGGATTGTGATCAGTTTTGATGATTTGAAACAGAAATTTGACATCCCAAGTAAACATTTTTTTTAAGTTTATGCAAATCAGAAGTTTTGTCTTGGATACTCAAAAGTCTCTAACATTACCTATGTCTTTAGAAGAACTGGCAACAAATTACAACAAATTGCCATTTGAAGAAGAGCCTAATATCCTGTTTTTACAATGTCATCAAAGACAGCTCCCAGATATCTTCAGAACACAAAAGAATGGCATGGTGTAAAGACTTGAAATGTAACATCAGTAGAGGAATGGCAGAGGGCCTGTCTGAAGGCACAGACTCAATCTATTAATGCTCAATTTAAGTTAATCCAATACAAATGGATAATGAGGACATATGTTACTCCAACATTACTAAATAAATGTAATCCCAACATTCCAGTTACACGTGCTGAATGTGGAGATAAAGGCAATTTGATTCACTGCCTTTGGGAATGTCCTGAGATTCAGAATTTTTGGAAGGAAGTTTTGGATAAAATTTCATTTCACTTATTGTTGGTACTAAACTTAATCCCTGTCCTAAATTGTGTATATTAGGATTTTTTACCACTCAAATTCGATTAAGCAAGATTGATCAAAAGTCCATAATTTACTGTTTGGTGCAAGCCAAATATACTGTAGTATAGCCAGGTCCTGGAAATCTATAAGCAGACCCTGATTAAAAACTTGGATATCTACATGATCAAGCTGTCTCGCCTTGGAGAAACTCACCTTTATGATTAAGAGTAAATATTTTGTGTTCAAAAAGATATGGGAGAAGTTTTTGCTATTCTTGGAAAATATAAATATTCACAACGAATTTTGCTGTTTTTATTTTTATAGTGTCTAAGTCTATCTTCATGTTAAATCCAAATGTACTCACCTGTTCAAAAAGTGTACAAAACTGAACCACTGGTGTCTGGATGCCTAGATCCAGGGAGGATGTTGCTATCGCCTTACCCCTATCTTGTGGACTGAGTAAATCTCTTGTGCATTTGTGAGTTACTTGTCTGTGTGTCACTTTTGAAATATAAATGATAAACAGATTTTTTGGGAAAAAAAATATTTTTCACAGGATAAATATTGTGTAGAATTTTGAAGGGAATCTCCTTTACCTTGTAGTTCATAGGGTCTTCTCCACCAATCAAAAAATTATGAAATGATGCACCTTCAGTTCCATAGTGTCCCACTTCTGCCATCTAGTGGTGCATTTGTGCTACTGCTTGACGTTGCTCCATAAATTTCATATTACTGTTCCTAAACTAAGATCATAATTAAACCAAACAAATGTTACCTCACTTTGCTGGGGTCACAATTATTCCATAAATTGTTGAAGATATAAATACCAAAAGTCATAGCACTAATTTCCAAGAATGGGTAGAACACTGTAGAAGTTAAATGGTTGAAATAGAAGGAGAATATTGTAGAAGGAAAAGAAAAATGAGCAGAACACTAAAACATAAATAATAAAATAAATAATATAAACAACCGTCAAGCCATAACCACCAAAGGATTAAATGCTGCAGATGTGATGGACATTTATATTGCTATTAATTCAAACTCTGAGGATTCTGCTTTCGTTTGGCGCAGTGTACCATGGTGGGAAGTCAAGCAGCTGACATCAGCACAATAAACATTATTAGCAAATGCAACAATTAAAAAAAAACTATATACATTTACAAAGTCACAGAAGAAGTACCTCTCTCAACAGGTAAAAAATTAAAATTTCAGACAATGCTGGTGTTACACCCTGACCCGACAGGGAGACATGTACTTGAAAAATAATTACGCTTGTGGATTGTTTCTAGAAACAGGAGATATCCATATGGAAGGACAGAAACATGCAAAAAGATAATTTTGCATGATAGTGTGAACCTTTAACATCATTCACACAGTTGGTTCAAAGCAAAGAGCTGACTTTAAGATCTGTAGAGGAAAATGTTGAGGGAAAGATTCATAGTGAGCTTATTAAAGATACTGTTAGCACAATGCTAAAGAACACAAAACACACTAAGCTTAAAATCTGATATTAGCTCCTTTTATTAGTCATGCAGACAGATTTGTTAAAAACAAAGGAAAAATAATAAAAATGGTAAAATCTTATTTAACACAAAGGTTTTTCCCTCAGTGGTTTCAATCCTTTGACATGTTTAATTTTCTTTCTAAATTGCTAAGCCTGAAAGTTTACCCTGGTTGACCACAGAGAAAAGACTCACTTTGTATTCTTGAGTTTAAAAAGAACATCCAAACAAAAAACACAGAGAAACAAAGACTTTGTTTCAGACTAACATGTTTAGCACTTTTAAAAAATCAAGTAAACATAAGAAAGAAGTTTGCAAGACAAAAAATATTCAAGGCATTTTTTGTTGAGCTGAGGCTCCAGAGCCAGATGTTTGACTCTGGAGGCGCGAGTTGAAATCTGGCAGCTGGTCATCATGATGTGACTGATGAACTCATTGGAGATTAGGAAACATCTGCTCCTGGTGGAAACTCTGAAATCACAAGAACATAAAAAAAATTAGATGTACAGTGGTGTGACTATTTGCCAGTGTTCTAACTATCTGTGCTACCCGTAAATCCGTCCTACCTTGTGGTAATGCACATCGATGCTATGTCACATACTGCTTACTCAGCAGATTTCTTATCAGTACGTCTTACCTGTGGAAGCTTCGCTTCATCTGTTTTATTTCATCAAAGATTAAGATTTATTTATTTCACACTTGGCTTTCATTAATCTCTTATTCAATAACAATCTTTTCATTAAACTGTGTTAAACAGATGTAGCGATATTATGTGAAATTGAAGCTGTGTAATAGTGGTGTAATATTTGTGTATATTAAGTATATTCTATCCTACTGTAACCGGATCCTTTCTGCGTTGTGCTGGTTTTATTGATTGATCAGGCCGCGACACGGTTTGTCTTTATAATTGATGATTTCTCGATTTATTCTGACGAGAACAAAATACAGAAAACAACCATGTTAAAGCCTGCCCGCTCCAAGTCCTACACAAAAGTACATAACAAAAATTAACTTTATAGATCTTGTTCAGGAAAATTGAATATTTTTAGTGTTTAATATAGTTAATCTCACGACATGTGAAAAAGGTATATTGAGCATGGTTATTTTGAACAAAATTCTTAGTTTAGAACAGGTTTGTGTTAATGATTTAATCTAAAACTATTGATGGGTAAGTTTTCAACTTACAGGAAGGAAAGACAGACAGATCTGAACAGAGCTCTTAGTGAGGCTTGTTTGGTTATCAGAGGACAGGAGGCCATAAAATTAGCATCTGCAGGAAGGCAGCTTCACTTGGATGAGCGGGAGAGAGAAGTTTGCTCTGTTCACGGAAGGTCATAAAAGTTTTCCAAACTAGCATCTGGGATGGTGTGAAGACTGAACATAGAATATCTAAAACCACTATCATCTAATTTGTAAGAAATTTTTCTTAGTTATTCACAGCATGCTCTGATTGAAAATAGTCTAATCCAGAGGTCCCCAAACTGTGGGGCGCGCCCCGTCTGGATGAAAAAAAAAAAAAAAACACTGTATGCGCTGGGTTTTTACCTTAGAATGGCCAACTCTCTGTTATTCCTGTCAATTTGATACAGTAGAGGCTTCCACACTTCCCATATCTGTGTCCTCTGTCACTTTTATCAGCAGTTAAAACTGTTTAATCCGTTGTTAACATGTTGTAACCTGTTTTTCCGAGCCGCCTTTAAACGCAACATGAGCGCTACTACGCTCGCGCTGGGTTTCCACCTGTGAAGGAGACCTGCTGCTGCTGGGCGGAGCTACGTAGGTTTGTGTTAGAATCACGGCAGCAAACCAGCAAAACGCAAAGAACTTTTCACAGTTTTTACCCCAAACCAAATATGCTAATTTTTTGAGACAGGGATTTTGGGTTTTCATGAGCTGTATGCTAAAATCATCAAAATTAAAACAATAAAAGACCTGAAATATTTGAGTTGGTGTGTAATGAATCTAAAATATATGAAAGTTTAATTTTTATCATTACATTATGGAAAATAATGAACTTTATCACAATATGATAATTTTTTGAGGACCTGTATATGTGTGTGTGTGTGTGTGTGTGTGTGTGTGTGTGTGTGTATGTGTGTTTTTCAGCTGACGAGTCCAAACTCTTCTGCTGTTTTGGTTGAGCAAAGGAGGGTATACTGCTCCAAGATGGCCGTCGTATTTCCTGCACCAGAGCAGCAAATGCGGGTCTACTCTTATTGTGAAAAAGGCTAAGTGCTGAGGCGCTTTAAGGTGGCGGAGCTTAGAGCACCTGTGGATCAGCACGCAGATGAAGAAAAGGAAGGAGTTGAGTTACCTGAAAGAGCAGCTAGCTAACATTTGTGTAGTTTGAGTTACCTTTTGCAGTTGTTGTTACCTTTTATTTTCGATGTGTGTGCGTAGAATACAAAACCACACCGCTATGCTGAAATAAAGACTGAACAACAAGTGCAGGTTGGACCAACTGACTCCGGTTTCTTTGGGGTTCTGACCGGACTCACCACAGTGATTCAGCATTTCCATCAGCAAGATAGTTTTCCTAACTTTTACTTATATTATGTCTATGCTTGTGTCATCTTGCTGAAAACCACGTGACTGGCAACAAACGAGGCCTCGCATTGCATGGGTCACTTGACTGCTTCATTTTGCGTGTCGGTTTTCAAAATAAAAGCCCGATGAGCCGTGCTGCTTCATGGGTTGTCCATTTGGTCGCATCAGAGGAGAATATTTGTCTTCAGTGGCCAAATAAAATGAACACTGACCAACATATTTGATGTATATTGATGGCACTCATCAAAATGAAATGTCTGTTACTGGTTTTCTCAATTGTAGATTGTTGTTTTTTTAATAACTATATTTTTGTGATTTTATGATGTAAATCTCTTTGAACTGCATTGTTGCTGAAACGTGCTACACAAATAAACTTGATTGTCTGAAATGGATCCAGCAAGAGGAAAATCTCTGAATACTTTGAATCTGGGAATACTTTGAGATTATCCTCACAATAAAATTCTTCTTAGATAATAATTAACCCTCCACTTCCCAATTTCTCACTTTCTGCAAAGCTCCACTATTATTTGTAGTCTGATTAATAAAGATATATCAGTCTTGCACAGCAGAAACAGATTTAATCCTGTTGCAGAACTAAAATTCAACATGTCGCCAAATATAAGGGATCAGAGCCAATTAGAAATCCAAGAAAAAGCAAACGGTCCAACAGACACTGCACTCTCAAGACACTAAAACATCAAATGTCTTTATTGTCAAATCCATCTATGATATAAAATAAACCCCAACACAACCACTAACGTTCAAGATAAACCAGGATTAGATTGGCTACAAATAATTGTAATAATTAAAACATGACAATTAAATATGGTTTCATTGATTCTCCTGTTACTAAACATGAGTTTGATGAAAACTGTGACAATACTGCATTTTGTAATTTTTGGAAGTATGATCCACCTGGGTGACAAGACTGTTACAGTTTCACCAGCAGATGTCACTAGTGAGTGATGAATGAAGCATCAAGTAACGAACCTTTTTGCAAAGCAAAGGGCTGGAAAGCTTCATGAGGCTTCATTTGCCCATCACTACTGCTGAGAGCATTGAGCAGCTAGGCTATCATGTCGCTTCTCCAGCTCCGAAATCCATCTCTCCTGTGACACGACTGCGGCCTCTGTTGATGTCACTCTATCACTTATATCGGAAAGCGCCGCTTTGAGACTGGAAATTGATCCATTCAGCTCCACAAACCTCACGTCGACCGTGCTGCTAAGCTTGCTTATGGCTGCTAGGACGTCCTCATTGGTGGCGGATGGACCTGGAGAGCACGTGGGGCTCGTGTTAGCATTAGCCACCTCGACGCCTGCTAGCTTGGTCCGGTCGTCTAGAGTCTCATCCCCCGAGCCTTTGTCTTTCTTATTATCTTTGGGCTTCGTCATCTTGTTCATAATACAATGGCACACTACAAATATGCTAAGCAGAAGTTTAAATATTATTTAGGGTGAGATAATGGTGAAGTTGAGTCGGAGCTTCCTCAAAACACGTCTACTCCATATTGAGACCTAGGCCACGCCCCCGACAAACCAAAGTTTGATTCTGAACATAACTAAAGGCGCTTTCGAATTGCACGGTACGGAACGGTTGTGTTCGCATTACAACTTGCGACCGGTTCCACCCGGCCCCATGGAACCACAAGAGCTGTGGTTCCCATCGTGCCGGCCAGGCGGTTCTGCTTAGAACCAGCAGCTGATTGGCCGCTGGTTGTTATGGAGTCAGACGTTGATTTTCCGTTGACAGCCTGCTCTCACTACTATATTTTGTAACGAGTGCTCTTTTCAATATTTTTATTATTAGTTTTAATCAACAATGGATTGGCTCAATATGGTGCAATCACCTGGTCCTATGATGAGGTAATTTGCTTACGAGTACAGAATGAGCTAGATCGGTCAACGAGGAAGAGAAAGTTTTCTGCCGCATCTCTGAGGAAAAGGCTTTGGCCGCTACATCGAAACCATTGTTTAGTTTCAAAAATAATGACGTCCAGCACCGCTTCGATTGCGCCCTCAGTGTAATGCGAACACAACCGTTCCGTTCGAAAGCGCCTTAAGTTCATCATTTGCATTTACAGCAAAAAGCAGGACATAGTTTATACCAGTGGTTCCCAAACTTTTTCTGCGCCCCCCCCAGTGGATTCCAAAGATTTTCTGCGCCCCGACCCTATGGATTACAAATGGCTGTCTGGTTGAAACGACGCGTGTGACGGGGGGGGTGGGGGGGAATGAATGTACGTAGCTGAAAATAGACACCA
>NW_006800947.1:32501-34176 GCF_000485575.1 Poecilia formosa | reverse complement strand
GGATTAAACAGTTTTAACTGCTGATAAAAGTGACAGAGGACACAAATATGGGAAGTGTGGAAGACCCTACTGTATCAAACTGACAGGAATAACAGAGAGTTGGCCATTCTAAGGTAAAAACCCAGCGCATACAGTGTTCATGGTTTGTTTGTTTTTTCATCCAGACGGCTTCCCGCGCCCCCCCTGCAATGACACGGCGCCCCCCCTAGGGGGCGCGCCCAACAGTTTGGGAACCTCTGGTTTATACATTCATAAATCTAGAGCTTTTTACCTCTGGTTCTGCTTCTCTGACGATTTTCTGTCCTTAATTAACATCGTTTGTCTTCACAGATGCATAAACTGCATGTGGGTCAGTCACTAAAAAATGAAACAAACATTCATTACTTTACAGTTGCTGTTCAGAGGCCACATTAATTTTAAAAGGTTATATACACCACTATAAAGAATGTTCTGTGAACAGCAGCAGGTTTTTTTTTAACTTAACACCTTTTCAGCGAGTCACTAAAGATGTCATGGAAATTTATCTGAAACCAGGAAGTTAACCACAAACGTATTGGTCATTTTCACAGAGGAAACATTTCAACACAAAGCAGAAAACAACAAGAAACCAAAAAGACCAGCAGTGACAGGAACCAACCAGTCTGAGCTGCTGATAAGGTTTCACTTCTCCTTTCACATCAGAGCAACTATGAGTTAGTAGAAAAGAATAAAAATAACTTTAAAAGTTTTAGTGGAGGAGACGACACTGATAAATGTTTCTGAATAATCAATTATTGGTCTTTATTCTTTGTGTTTTCTATAGCTAAACTTTAGAGTCATAGCATTAATATGTTCACTAAATGAAATTAAACATTTGATTTAGTGAGGAGTGTTTTAGTTTAATTAAAATTTCAAGTGAACAAAACTTAATTCTCATCGGCTTGTTGTTTGTACTAATCTTAAATAAAAGGAATAAGTGTTGGGAATAAAAATGCCTGATAACTTTATTTAAGTTGAGTTCAGCAAAAATGTTAAGTATTTAAAGTGGTGAGGATTTAAGATCTTAAATGTTTAATGCTTAACGTTCAGGACAGACCCAGATGTTACTCCAGTTCTGCTCAAAAAAACAGAGAAAATTTTAAACTTTTAACAACTGAGTTCAGTGTTGAAAAATAATTGATGTTCTGACAACACTGAGTATTTTTAATATATGTAGGTTGACAAATAATGTTCCTGTTGGTAATGCAGGCAGAAAAAAGAACATTTCTGAGAATAACTTCAGATCAGTGATTGGATTACCTTAATTCCTTATAACTTACAATGTGATTTCTTTGCTATTTAGTTTATATACTGCTAAGCAAAATGTTTAAAGTTATTTTAGGTTTATAATACTTAAATCACACTTGTAACTTCACTTGTTTTATATGTTGCAATAATTAATTATTTTAGTAGAGATGTGCTGATCAGGTTTTTTCCTGCCGATACCGATCACATAATTATTTAATCATAAACCCTACCGGTTACATTATGTGGAAAAAGGAACCATGAATTCACCTTAATTTAGACAAAAACTTGTTTTTAATAACTTTTTCCAAGAAGAAAACTAAACAAAACAGGCATTGTGCAAATTGTACTGCTATTGATAAAACTATCTTTAACAGACTGATAACATATGAAGGCTCTGAAGAGGCTAAAT
>NW_006800947.1:30047-31197 GCF_000485575.1 Poecilia formosa | reverse complement strand
ATTTATTTATTTATTTATTTTTTTGTAGTTATTTTTCCATTTTAATAAAGACAAACAAAAAAAGAAAGAAAGGGAGACAGCAAACTTTGAAAACAATGAACAGAACCAGAAACAAACACAGAGAAGCAACCTTCATGTCTGCCACACAAATCTGTAATAAACTTGACAAATAATGAAAAATAGCAGAGATTAAATTTATTAAATAATAAGTAATAACTCTTTAAAACTGGTTAACAGGCATTTTTGGAAAATTATGATAACATGTTCTTTGAAAAATTGCATTATCTTAAATAAAACACTGAAAGTTTTTATTTAAGATAACTTATGACATCCTGTGAACCGTCATGGAACCAGGCTGAACATAATGTCACTCTGGAATTGTCAATATCTCATGTTGCCACTGAGATATTGGCAACAATTATTAGTTAATATTGACTTATTAACTAATAAGTCAATATTAGTGAACTTACCCGGTTTAATAATCAATAGCATTATATTAAGGTCATTGTATGAAAATAATTATAATCCGGAACTGACAGGAGCTTGTCAGCTCTGACATACCATGGCAACCGAGTGTCAGTTGTAGTGGTAGGTACCTAGTGGCAGCTATTATCAGCTGTCGTAGAAGAGGTCCCATCTGACATGGATTGGTGCAGGAGTTGTCTTTCTCTGTTAAGTCTGAGCACCGGCTGTATATTTAAATATGTATGAGAATTATGTTGTAATTAAGATATATTTTATTTCTATTTGTTTGAACTAAAGTTATTCATATATAGAGAATGAGGTTAGCAGCCTGTGGCACCCATGGCCACCTTACTTGTGTCACCTTACCCAGTGGTAAGGTGGCACAAGTGACAGCTTATGGCAGCTGTCAACATGTTTTCACTGAGGCTCTTTATTGGAAACTGAAATTTGAGACTGTATAAAAAATAGACCAGGGCATATTTGCTGTTTTAAGGGAACAGCATACTTAAGAGGAAATGCAATACTTTGTGCCAGATCCACCATTGTTTTTCATTAATTATAAATTCATTCATATTAAATCTGACACAGAAGCTGTCACCAAAGAATATTTGTTAGAATATGTTCTCATCTTAACTTGTCTTTGAGTTATTCTGTGTTATCTGTTCATGTTTTCTAATTTACTTTG
>NW_006800947.1:26698-29209 GCF_000485575.1 Poecilia formosa | reverse complement strand
GTGTTGAATTCTCAACTTCCAAAACAGCATAAGTTCATTGTGTAAGTCTTAACATGCATAAGTCTTAAAGTTGTCATAATGTCAATCATATTTTAATTAATTTATAATAGATTATTTTCTAAATCTGTCCTGAATTGGTAAATTGCTCCCAAGTGAGTCCTGAGTTTCTCTAACAGGTCAGTGTATGAACCATTAGCTCAACCAACGATCAACCAGTTTTCTGAAACAGATTGGAGGTGCATCTTGTGAACCATCAGTTGGCAACAATATGCTCTATATAGCCAGAACACAACACAGTGTTACATGTCTGAGAACTGATGAACAAGTATCTGGACAGAGTGAACAGCCAGAGAGAAGAAGAGGAGTGAGGCTGAGGAGGAAATAGTTGGGAGGAAAGCAGAAGAAGAGTCAGAAGAGGCTGAGGACATCTGCCAGTTTCCATCAGTCCAACATCAGGATATGGCTGCGACCCACAACATGATGCTGATGGAGGTCCTCCCACCCTACTGTTCATTCCTTAACCCCACTGAGGAACTTTTGGCCGCATGACGATAGAAATTAAAATGTAATGTAATTTCTACAGCCAGTGGGAGAACCACAGTGCTGGTTCTGGTTCTGGTTCTGTTGGACCTCAGTGTTGATCAGGACATTTTACTGAATCGACTGGAGAGTTGGGTTGGACTCTCCGGTCCAGTGCTCATCTGGTTTGAATCTTACATAAAGAACAGGGATTTCTTTGTTTCAGTCGGAAACTTCTCATCAGAGAGGTCAAAGGTCACATCTGGGGAACCCCAAGGTTCAATCCTAGGACCCCTTCTTTTCAATATNTTTATAAAAAATAACATGTTTAACAGAATTATTTTATGTTTCAAAGGCAAATATGACAAAATCACGTCAAATAAACATAAAATTCAACAACCTAGCGTTAATAAAATGTATTCAAGTTGAGACAACGTGATTGAATTTAGTCAGACTAATCTCCCGCCGAAGCGAGACCAGATGATCACGTGACATGCTAGCGAGATCACCTTGTGTCTGGGAAAACTTCAAACGGTTCTTTCAAGAGAAGCGGGAAGATTCCTGGTTTGCATCTGCTTAATTTGAAAAGGGTAAGATTCAGTCTATTTTCATCTGTCTAAATCAAAATAAAAATCCAAATTAAAAGATGGAAATTAAATTCAGACTTTTTAAAAAACATTTTTTCTATGTTCGGTCACATTTCTATGTAATTGATGTACTCAAATCAGTGGTTCATGCTAACATCACACGAAGTGATGGTTAGCTGGCAATTAATTAGCGTTTCTCTACCATTTTCTGCTTGTTCCTTGTTTATGTCATATTATTTATGTTTTGTAGATTAAGTTGGTTATGTTAAGTAAGCTAGCTTTTTGTGATATCATTGGTAAGTTTAATTTATCGCCACACCTTATGTTTGGTGCATTTTGTGGGGAAAATAAACAGTCTGTAGAACTATATGCCGTGCAAGGGTGACAAAGCTGCACTGTAAAAAAAGTCAGTAAATTTACGGTAACAAATGGTAAAAGACCAACAGTTTTTGACCGTCATATCCAAAAACATTTCATTACCGTAGAAGCTACATGCAACTACTGTAAGTCGAAACTGCAAAAATAGTCAGTAAATTTATGGTAGAAAATTGTGAAATACTAACGGTTACTGACCATAATATCCAAAACATTATACCGTAGAAAATACGTGGAATTATCATAACTCAATAAACATATATCCTAAGTACTTTTGACAGTCATGAATGTAGAAAATACAGAAATACATTGTAAAAATATAAGTAATTGTAAAGTTCATAAAAAATTGTAATATTGCCAGCAGTTAATTACCCTAAACTTAACAGTAGTAATCAGCCAAAATTACAAATTTTGCTGATATTTATATCTACAATGTTATTTTTTACAAAGAACAGAATGCTGGTGTGATATTTTGGTTTCTCTTTTAATAATGCCTTTAATACACCAAACTGAAATCTCAGCAGTAGACCAGGCATCGATCTGGCAACCCACTGATTGCAAAGCAAACTCCTACAGCCAACATCATTTATAAGAACATTTGATTAAATGATGCATTTGAGATTAATTTTATGCCGACCACAGTTGTCTTATACATTAAGAGAACTGTATGTTAGCCCCTCTTCATTGGATGAAGCTGAAGTTGGTTTACAATTGCTGGTTCCAATTTGGGAAATGGTTAAAGGGCAATTCCACCTAATTTTTCACTACAATCAGCATCTTTAATTTACTCTAGCTAAAAAACTACAGCACCTAGACTCTTCAAATCTGGACTAGATTATTCTCAACTCATATCAGAATATTTAAAACCAAGTGTGGGATTTGTAAAACCTTTATCTGATTTGTGAAACTTCAATAAAGAACAATTCTAGTGTTATCCAAAATCATACAAGTTGTAAAGTCACCCATCGTTGAAGTTTCACAAAGCCCACACTTGGTTTTAAATATTGTTCTATTAGTAGAGAATAGTCTG
>NW_006800947.1:20460-22663 GCF_000485575.1 Poecilia formosa | reverse complement strand
AGTTAGCAGCCTTAGCTAGCGCACTCAAATGTTCTTATAAATGATGTTGGCTGTAGGAGTTTGCTTTGCAATCGGTGGATCGCCAGATCGATGCCTGGTCTACTGCTGAGATTTCAGTTTGGTGTATTAAAGGCATTATTAAAAGAGAAACCAAAATATCACACCAGCATTCTGTTCTTTGTAAAAAATAACATTGTAGATATAAATATCAGCAAAATTTGTAATTTTGGCTGATTACTACTGTTAAGTTTAGGGTAATTAACTGCTGGCAATATTACAATTTTTTATGAACTTTACAATTACTTATATTTTTACAATGTATTTCTGTATTTTCTACATTCATGACTGTCAAAAGTACTTAGGATATATGTTTATTGAGTTATGATAATTCCACGTATTTTCTACGGTATAATGTTTTGGATATTATGGTCAGTAACCGTTAGTATTTCACAATTTTCTACCATAAATTTACTGACTATTTTTGCAGTTTCGACTTACAGTAGTTGCATGTAGCTTCTACGGTAATGAAATGTTTTTGGATATGACGGTCAAAAACTGTTGGTCTTTTACCGTTTGTTACCGTAAATTTACTGACTTTTTTTTTTATATTGTAGTGTTAAGTTATCACTGTAAAATTAGTTGGGCTGGCTCTATGAAATTACATTGGGTTCAACTAAAGTAAATAAGTTGAATCAACCTTAATAAATTAAGTTGAGCCAACACATTTGCTTTAAATTGGAGTAACAAAATTACATAGTGCTGAAATAAAGCAAAGTAATCAGGTGGAAAATCTTTCCATGATTTTTTTATGTTAATCCAAAGAGTTATTTCTTTCAGTGTGCTTGATGGTGCAGAATTGCATATGATTGTATTTCTTTACTAAAAGAAGTGAACAAACTGTCACTACTTTCTATATTTTCTGTCTAAGAGTACACTCTAAGAAATAACGCTCTGAATTTACAGTAACATACTGGCAGCTATAGACGCCAGAAGTTTACTGTAAATCCACAGCAGCTGTACCGTAATTAATCCTGACGGTAGATTACCGTTCTGTGAAAGAACAGTAAAATACTGGCGTCTGTAGCTGCCAGTAGTTTAGTCCAGTAGTCTACCATTTTTCTACCGTTTTTCTGTTTGTACATATTGGCCACAGTAAAATACAGTGATGAAAGTAAATATAGCTTCAAATACTGGTGTCTGTAGGCTCCAGTATTTTTACAGTAAATTTAGTTTTACTACTGCATTCACTTAATGAGTAAGCTACTGCAAAGGAAACTGAATGCTACTTATTAAAGTACAGTCTTAGTTTTACGATAGGACATTAATACTTGACTCAGTGTAGGCTTCTTAGAAGTGCTACAATTGGTGCGGTTCTAAAATGCAAAATCTGCATAATCAGAACTTCACATAACACAGAAGAGGATGTGATAAGCAACCTTCAGAACAGAATTTTTATTTAAAGGCACCAAACCAGATATATTTCCAGTATATTCAAACATTCAAAACAAATAACACAAAACCATTCCTCAGAGAACTGGTAAAAAATAGGCCTTCAAAGTCAATATATAGTTTCACTAACACTGGAATAAAAATGGAAGACTTTCATTTTACAGCGACATAAACTGGGTTTAACTCATTAATTTCTACAATATTATGAACATAACACAGTTCTTAAAGAAATGTCCATGCTTTGGTTATCACTAAACAAATCAAAGAAAAATTACTTCCAAAACCTAAAATTCAACATGGCTGAAATAATGTGGAATTCTAACAGGGTTTTAAAATGTGAACTTACTTTATTAGATGCAGATGAAGGCACCGTCCAACATGGAAAAAGAAAAGACAATATAATTTAGATCCTAAATAATATGTTAACAGAAATATTTCAAATAAAAGAAAAGAACAACTAACCTGAATGAGATGCCACTCAAAGTCCATCATGTTTTTGATGAAGGTGGAAACCTGAACATTGACCGTCACTTTTTCTTTTGAATGGTCTTTCCTGTGTTTTTGGATACCATCTTCCCATGACTGGCTTTTGTGCCCCTTTCTGGGTTAATCCCAATGAAGCGACTAAAAAACAAAATTAAAAATGGGAAAATTCCCGAGAATATAAATAGTGAGGCATTTTGAATACAGCTGGTACAATATATAAATAACCTTTGTCAAATGTTAATCATAACTTGCTTTAAAACCATGTCAT
>NW_006800947.1:15877-19776 GCF_000485575.1 Poecilia formosa | reverse complement strand
TTCCTTGTGCCTACACGTGGCCTGCCGAGAGGACCTGGGATCTAAAGGAAGAGAGAGCCAAACTTATTTCCAAAGTTAACCTATTTTTAGAGATTTCTTCCTTAACATTTGGGGGCTCGTGCCGGTTCTGGAGTCTCGGCGGGCGGCTGTTTGGCCCTGATTGATCCGTTTCGGCCCGACGCTTCGGTGTGGTAAGACGCTATTGTTTTTTGATTGTCTGTAGCGCCACGTGGTCGGACCGGGGCTGATTGCTCTTGTGTGTGCGGCGTCACTGATTCCAGAGGCTGTAGTTATGTATATATAATCCCTCCTAAAAGAGTCTATAGTTTAAGGATTTGAAAATACACATAAAACGGGGGTTCGTGGCTGTTCCAAGCAGCAGGACTTTGCGCTACCTCTGCTAAAGCTGGGTTTCTTTTGAATTCTTTGCCCTGAGAGTCGTCCCGTACCTCTTTAAAAGAATTTGGGTCTGTGTATTAGGATAGCATGGGTTTGTATCGACCCGGAGATTACGGCTCATCTCCAGTGGACTAATAATTGGACTGGTTGGGATTAATAGGCCTAGCGGGTTGAATCACCCTACTCTGGGACTTTTTAATCCAGTTGCCAGGAGTAACAGGACTGAAAGTGGGTTGTATCACCCTTCTCTGGCTCTCCGGAACGGTTACCGTAAGTAGAGGTTTGATACGGGGTGTATCGCCTTCTCTGGAACCCGGGAGTTGCTGCAGAGGATAAAGGACTGAGGAGAATTAATTAAGTACAGGTTGAATCACCTTGAAAGGACTGAGAAGTTGAAATGAAAATAAGAGATTTGTAAAAGTGAAGTTGGAAGATTATAAGATGCATCATACGTTCTTTTGAGCCGGCTCCTGACATTTTCTTTCCTGTCTTTTCTTGGCTGGACTACGACGTCGTCTGTGTATCTGTGTTTGAGTGCGTGCTTGGCTGCGGTTGATCTATTACTGATTGTGTGTTTGTCTTCCGCCGTTATATGTTCCACCGCGCGCTGCTGTCTGTCTCTGTCTGAGTTGTGTTGAGATTGTGCAGAAGAGATTTGTGTCTTATGTGTTTGTCTGTTTTGTTGGATGTTATGTTGCTGTGTTTCTGTTAACTCCTGCTTCTGTGGGACAGAGATTTCTTCTCCATTTTGGTTACAGGTTTTGTTCCACAGAGCAGGGGCCCTGATTGACCACTCCATTTGCATTTTGGGAGTGCTTCAGTTCTGATAGCACTGACGTTTGCAGCTCACTCTTTCAGGATTCTTGGATTTTTATGTGACTTTCTTTTGGAATTGTGTTTTATGTTGAAATGAGAAGTACATAATAACAGATTTACAGATGTTTCTATTTTCTCAGCGGGAGAAATGTGTGGCGTCAGTTCCAGGCTGGAGCACTGGAATGATGTCATTGTTTTTTATAATATTGTAACATTAACAATCACTTTAATTTCTAGGTTTCCTGACACAGGATGGAACACCCTCACTGATTGGAACAAGAGAACAAAGACGAGAACATATGGATGGTTTTTCTGCTTGACAGTGTTTTCTACACTGTTAATGTGGGACATGTTGAAACACTAATGAATGACTTTGTTTCTTGTAGGACGATCTTCGTGTGCAGTCCATTTTTTCATATTACCTGACCACATGAATGATTTTGGGACTTTCCTACAGGGGGTCTAGTTACTGGGTAGCCATTTAATAACAGTGGGCTATCATGGAATACGGTTGTGTGTATGAAATGGAGTTTTTGAAATAGGTTTACTCAAAACTGTACAACATTAGAACTACTGGATGAATTTGTGGTTTGAAATTTGGGTAAATATGTGTTTGGAAGATGGAACCAGTACAAATTGGGAAGTTCTAACTTTATGGTTCACAAATATCTTTATTTTACACATTGGAGTGTGACGAACAAATTACAGGTGAACATGGGAATCTTTTCAGTTGCTGTAAGTGAATTACACTATTTAATGTGTTTTCCCAGAGTTTCTGAAGAATTCGAAAATATATTGGTTACATTACAGGTCAACTAATGTACAGCTCCCTTCAGATGCTTAGAATGGGGTTGTGTTCCTGCTCTCACGGCAGTGTTGGGGGCAGATCACACCTCACTTTGTTTGGTCAGTTTGATCTGGGGTAACATCCTGCATCTTTCTTACAATGGGATGTTAAAGAGTCTGCTTGAGTGTGAATGAGAATGAATGTGTATGCAAATGGCCATTGCTGGGTTTTAAGAAGCGCTATGTAAATATGACGTCACTTTAGTGAGTAGCTGTGTGATATTTTTCTTATTTTGTACTGTTTAGACACAGTGCATGTTTTGTTTCATAAATGTACTTGTACTACTGCTTTACGGACAATGTTAAAGGTGATGATTACATATTTTGGTATCACAATCTGGTTAAAGCTGAATCATCTGCTTGTGCAGTAGAATTAATACGAAACAAGAATTCAGCCTTGGCTTAAAGAAGATAAATGTAGTTATTAGGAAACTGTCTCATCCACTTTGACTAACAACACTAACAAACTAACCTAACTTCTAACTAAATTAACTTGGTTTATATTTCATATGGGTAACTGATTGGACATGTTGAAATTTTGGCATAATGGGGAAAGTTCTTTAATTTTAGTTTTCCACCTCTAAATTGTTTTTCTTTTTGGAAATAAGAAAAACACAGGGGGATATTGTAAAATAAGAGATTACTGATAGAACTTTGAAAATTCAAACATCTCAGTCTAGTTTGAATACTAGATGGAAGATTTGGAGAAATGGTGGAGCATCTATAATATTTTGGTTTTTCAGCAAATTATTATATAACAGTAACATAGATTCCAAATTGTTTTCAAAATGATGATTTTATTATATCAACAGGGGGAGAAGGAGAAGTAGACCCTAATTCCTGGTAAATTTTTGGATAAGGTTAATTGTAAATTAGTTAATCAATAATTTTAACTTTTTCATTCAACAATAGTGAATTATGGATTTCTTTAATGTAGAGTCATATTGCCTTCCTGCTTGACTAAAATATGGTGTATGTGATATAGAAGCTTCTACTAAATTAGGTTTGATCATCTAGAATTGAACAGCTTTAAACAACATCTATGTCATTTTTATTTCATTTAAAATTGTTGATGGATTTCTGCATCACTGCTGATTTTTTATTATATACAGTTGGGTGTAAATTGTGAATTTTGAAGAAAATTTTGGTTAAAACTGCTATGAAATTCAAATAAAATGTGAATAATTTCTGAAATTTTAAAATAGGACTTTGTCTTGAAGCGTGGGACAATAAGGATGTTTAGTATTTACTAGGACAATATGAAATTCATAATTATTTGACAAAGTGCAATTCAATCACAACTTTTATAAGTGTCAGTACTAGGACATTCTAGATTTTGTTCTAGTTCTTTAATGAGTTTGTGAGGTTGTGATTTTAAAATTTGTAGTTGATATTTGGCACAAGCAGAGTGAATGTCATCGAGGTATTGATGTCTATTGATTTGAACAGTAAGTGTCATTATTTTCTTAATTCTGGCACATCTGATGGTGGAATGTTTTAACACATTTCTATGTTTATTCTTTTGCAGTTCAGGATTTGAGGCAGTTGGCCGTTTGTGCTGTAACAACAAATCTAGAGCCACAAAGGAGGATGCATCACAAGATAAAATTAAATTTTATTTTATAATAGTGAAAGTAACAAAATGTGGCATACATAAATTTTGATTTTTTTAATTACTTTGTATTATTTTTTCTCTGGCAGATCTCTTTCCTTCTGACTTGATGGCGATCTTGGGGGCAGGGTCTTTCAAGCTCAGAGATCATGGGACGGTGTGATTAGAAAGGATCTTCTTGATTACCACATCAGGCCGCTGTTGTTGCTGCTGAACAAGGACATGA
>NW_006800947.1:14413-15867 GCF_000485575.1 Poecilia formosa | reverse complement strand
GTAGGTGAATTACACTATTTAATGTGTTTCCCCAGAGTTTCTGAAGAATTCGGAAATATATTGGTTACATTACAGGTCAACTAATGTACAGCTCCCTTCAGATGCTTAGAATGGGGTTGTGTTCCTGCTCTCACGGCAGTGTTGGGGGCAGATCACACCTCACTTTGTTTGGTCAGCTTGATCTGGGGTAACATCCTGCATCTTTCTTACAATGGGATGTTAAAGAGTCTGCTTGAGTGTGAATGAGAATGAATGTGTATGCAAATGGCCATTGCTGGGTTTTAAGAAGCGCTATGTAAATATGACGTCACTTTAGTGAGTAGCTGTGTGATATTTTTCTTATTTTGTACTGTTTAGACACAGTGCATGTTTTGTTTCATAAATGTACTTGTACTACTGCTTTACGGACAATGTTAAAGGTGATGATTACATATTTTGGTATCACAATCTGGTTAAAGCTGAATCATCTGCTTGTGCAGTAGAATTAATACGGAATGAGAATTCAGCCTTGGCTTAAAGAAGATAAATGTAGTTATTAGGAAACTGTCTCATCCACTTTGACTAACAACACTAACAAACTAACCTAACTTCTAACTAAATTAACTTGGTTTATATTTCATATGGGTAACTGATTGGACATGTTGAAATTTTAGCATAATGGGGAAAGTTCTTTAATTTTAGTTTTCCACCTCTAAATTGTTTTTCTTTTTGGAAATAAGAAAAACACAGGGGGATATTGTAAAATAAGAGATTACTGATAGAACTTTGAAAATTCAAACATCTCAGTCTAGTTTGAATACTAGATGGAAGATTTGGAGAAATGGTGGAGCATCTATAATATTTTGGTTTTTCAGCAAATTATTATATAACAGTAACATAGATTCCAAATTGTTTTCAAAATGATGATTTTATTATATCAACAGGGGGAGAAGGAGAAGTAGACCCTAATTCCTGGTAAATTTTTGGATAAGGTTAATTGTAAATTAGTTAATCAATAATTTTAACTTTTTCATTCAACAATAGTGAATTATGGATTTCTTTAATGTAGAGTCATATTGCCTTCCTGCTTGACTAAAATATGGTGTCTGTGATATAGAAGCTTCTACTAAATTAGGTTTGATCATCTAGAATTGAACAGCTTTAAACAACATCTATGTCATTTTTATTTCATTTAAAATTGTTGATGGATTTCTGCATCACTGCTGATTTTTTATTATATACAGTTGGGTGTAAATTGTGAATTTTGAAGAAAATTTTGGTTAAAACTGCTATGAAATTCAAATAAAATGTGAATAATTTCTGAAATTTTGAAATAGGACTTTGTCTTGAAGCGAGGGACAATAAGGATGTTTCGTATTTAGTAGAACAATATGAAATTTATAATTATTTGACAAAATGCTATTCAATCACAACTTTTATAAGTGACAGTACTAGGACATTCTAGATTTGTTCTA
>NW_006800947.1:11122-13273 GCF_000485575.1 Poecilia formosa | reverse complement strand
CTCAGCAGTGGTCCTGTTGTGTGTTCTCATGTTTGATCCTGGATTCTCACCTCTGATCATGTGACCTGAGCGCCAAAGCCCACTCCTGGGGTTCCCTTCAGTCTGCAGGTTGGAGACGAAATGGATGCCAACAAAACTTGGTAGTGGTGAATAAGTTCTTTAAATTTTTGTAGTGTGTGATGCCATTTTTTCTCCTTACTTTAGTTATAGCACTGATGCGTCCGGTTGCCTTCACGTCCTGAACCCATGCTGTGAAATGCTAAGTGTTGAGGACACCCATCTCCTGGTGTCAGAGGTTTTACAATGCAGCTTGAGGGTTCGTGTGACCCAACGGTTACGACTCTCTGCATTTCTCGGAAATGCATTAACTTCCTCCATGATTCACTCTGTTTGTCTCACAAAATGCTAATGTGTTTTGTTTTCCCTTCCTGCTTGAAAAGAATGGGCAGGGACGAACTATTACAATTACAAAAGTTTTTCTTAACCATAGCTGAATTTCATTGTTTGTTACGTTTCATCTACTAAGCAAGATGATCTAAATTTTATTTGGCTCATATTACAGGGGCTACTATTCAGTGAAAACTGAATTTAAATTTAAATGGAATTTAAAATGAAGGTGCTAAAGTGGATTGATGAGTGTCTATAGAGCTTACTGAGCTAATGACACCAAGTTCTGTGTTGATTTATTAAATTTAATCAAACAAATTCTTTGATTGAGGTGTGCAGATTGTAACAGTATCTGGGACACCATGTTTAAATTGCATCCAACTGTGTTATATGATGGTAAAGTTAGCGGTGCTAGCAGATTTTTTCTCAATGAGTTGTATAGGATTTTTATTGTATTCTATGACAGAACATTTGTTCTGTTATAGAAACAGGGGGAAATGAATGGAATTGATCTAATAAGCAAATTTTTAGTTTGGATCTCTCTTTACTTTTCGGAAAAAGAGGTTATTGAAGTTAAATCAAAATTAATAAAATATGAGCTAACTATTTGGATATGGAGAAAGCAAAATTTATAAATTGAATACACTAAACTTAATATTACTTGTCAAATAATTTACATAAAACAGTGTTTCTTAAAACAAGGAAGGTGATTGTTGGATTGTTGCATCCCTATTTATATGATTTAAAATAAGTTTTTTAACTAGGACATCCAGGAAGGTCTAAACTAAATATTTACATCATTTAATGAAGCTGTATCGAATCTCTCCCCAAAACTGAAATGCATTGATAATTGATGAACAATATAAAAAGGGTAATTCATTATCCAATTAAATATTTTATAAATAGGTTTTCAAAAGAATAAGTCGATCAAAGGTAAAAATGGTTGAAATTTTGGGATTTAAAACTATGATTGGAATAAAGTAAGTCATTTTGATATTTAGTGACACGGTGAACTTTACTCATGTAAAACAGGCTGATTATTCTTTAAGGTTTTAAAATAGAAAATATGATGATTGAAATTAAATTGGTATAAATTGGAGATTTAAAATGATCAATTATGGAACTCCTTCTAAAATATGGTTAAGATTTGGGTTCAGCACGATAGGAAACATTTATTTCTCTGGTGTAGGCTTTATATAAAAATAGGGTCAAAATATTGACAAAATACAATTCTAAAGGAGAAGCTTCTTAAAATTCGAAGTTTACTGAGTTATAATACAAAAGGAAAATTACTGGAAGAGACTTAACATAAGGAAATAAATGATAATTAGGAATAAAGTTTTAAAGAGAAATAAATAAAACTAAAAGTTACCACAAAATCTCTTCCTTCCTGACAATGAAGTAACTATTAAAATAAGATTTGATAACAAGACCAATATATGACTTGAAACAATAAGGAATAATTAAGAGTATTAATCAATAAATCAGTGCAAATAAAACATTAATTCAAATTGGAAGGAATTACTTGTTAAAATACATTAAGGAGCTCTAGATAGGTGACAGACTCTGTTCCAGTATGCCGACCAGCTGATGACCTCATTGAATAACAAAGAACCACAACCTGGTGTGACTGAGGATCTTCCCTGGCCGGAGGACGACCTCACACCTAGATGTTCATCAGGATTTCTTTCATTCTACTCTGCTTTTGATGTCATCAAATTGGAAAAGAGGGAACAATTGGAAAAGAGGGAACGACCTCTTTGC
>NW_006800947.1:0-10052 GCF_000485575.1 Poecilia formosa | reverse complement strand
CAATACAGTGGAAGTTCCAGCTTTTCACATTCATTTGTGAAAGGCCGTAAACACGGCAGGAGTTTAGGCTTTAGATAGCAGGTCAGAGATAGCTCCTGGTTGGAGGAGCAAAGGTACACCTTATTTGAATAAATTAAATACAAGAGGATAAAACTTTCTACACAGAAGTAACAAATGAGATTTTGCGCTTGCAACTTCTCCAAAGATGTCTTTGCACGTCTTTGCTTTTCTTTCTTTCCAAGTCTGTGAGGTAAATGAATGTATGTCTCCGTTGTTCTGCAGTTTCTGGTGTAAGTTTATGCATTGTCTTATATTGGATTAAACTCTGTAATTCTGTGATGTCAACACGCATTGTTGTTTTCCTTGTGGCCACACGTGGCCCGCCGAGAGGACCTGGGATCCAGAGGAAGAGAGAGCCAAACTTATTTCCAAAGTTAACCTATTTTTAGAGATTTCTTCCTTAACACCAGGTAAAGTAAAAGCAAGGATCTTAAACTCCTCAATTGTTGTGGAAGTCACATCAATGTTGAAAACTATAGGCTGGATTAATGTACAGAAGTTGAATGAGAAGTGTGCTTTCAAAGTTCATCAAAAGCTACTTTGGATGATGTTGTGATCACTGATAGTGAAGTGTCTTTGGTGCTGCTCTTGTTTTCACCAACAATGTTTTCATTGTCCTGGTTCCACGGCAATGAGGAAGGTTTCAACACTGGCTTGCATCTTTGACATAATGATAAGAAGACGAATAATAAAAATTATTAAATATATTTAGCAGCACAGCTACATTCAGATAGCAAACAAAGCTAATGAGAAAGTGCTTCTACAAAGTAGAATCATTAGAATAACCACATACCTGCACATATCTAAAACATGGTTCACAGTTTGACATGAGCTGTTTTGGATTCTTCTTGTGGCCTTTGGATGAAGGACGAAGCACATGAACCAACGGAAGAATGCCTGGTTTTCCCAGCCTGGAGGAACAACAGGATAAATAGGAGACACATTAGGATAATAAATACAGATTTTAAAGACAAGTGAGCAAAACTAACCAGACCCACCAAAATACTTTGTCCACCCGGTTTACCCTGGAGAGCATTTTTCACCACCTACAACATAAAGCATAAAGCATAAAAATGTCAGAAATAATTACCATGAACACAACTCAGACATTAGGCATTATAGAAATTAGTCAGCTTATAGAAACATTCTGGAGAGGATTTCTTCTACCAACCTGTCAGAAGAAAAGTGTTGAAGTCATCATAACAGGCTTCAGTCACCAACATGAAGTACTAATGGAGAAAAAAAACAGTCAGCCAATGTCATTATTTATAGAGACAAAAACATTTTGGCTCAGCTTTGCTCGCATAGATCAAACCACCGGTCCACCACAGCCACTCTCCCCATTATGCCGTCTATAGCTGAAAACTTCAAGAAAACGACTCCGCAGCTAAATAATGTTAACTCAAACGGCCTTTCTGACCGTTTTAATGTTTGTTTAACCACCGACACCCCGTACTACACCTGCTTGGCTAGCTTTAGCTGCTAACAAAAACAATAAACCAAGGGTGCTCACGTCCAGTCCTCAGAGCTACCGTCCTGCAACTTTTCGATGCATCTTTACTCCAACAGACCAGGATCAGCTCCGAACGGACCTGCTAACCAGCTTTTCATTTGATTCAGGTGTGTTAATTGGAGCAGGGAAGCATCTGAAAGTTGCAGGATGGCAGCTCTCAAGGACTGGATTGAGCACTCCTGTACCGAACAGTCGTACCGCGATATTCAAACAAATAAACTTACGTTAAGCCTAAGTTGATACTGTTGCACAAACAGAAAGTTAATGCATTCATTAAAAATAATCAAAATCAAAAACCAGTGATTCTTGAGAATAGGGACAAAACAGGTCCTATGGATAAAGAACAAAATCTGAATAAAATATACACAAAATATTTTTTTTTCAAATATCTGACTAAACTAACATGTGAGCACAACAATGTATATTTTCCAGGTATTTGCTGAATATTTTTTATTTTAAACATTGTAGTCGGTGGATGATGCCTGTAAAAGCCCTTGTCCAGGAGCAGAACTCAATACATTCTTATAGTTTAAAACAATTAAAGAAATACTATAATTATATATTATGACAATTAAGTATAAGTAGTCATATAAATAATTATAAAAGTATCGATGAATTGAATTAAAAATAATTTTTAGATATTTTCCAACTCCGTTGAAATTTGTCCCTAGTTTTTGTCAACACCGTCAGACATGAAAAGAATGTAAAAAAATAAAATAAAAATCAGGCATTATTGGGGGCACCAGAACTTCTGAGGACCCCATGACGTTGTCTCTTCTCTTCCTTTGCTAGTAGGGCTGGTTAGCTCCGGTTAGCTTAAGTTATTCTTTAGTTTTTTCTTCTGTTTTATTCCTAAGTTGTTTGTCACAACCATGATGTGTCAACTCCATAACTGACAATTTACAAAACTTTGAAATTTTGCGAAATAAAGCTTAATTTCGGTAAAATGTAAAGATTTCATGGACCTGCTGAGCTACAATATGACCTCCTTCAGAATAACATCATATAAATTGAGGTAGTTTGGCTTTTTTTCAACTCCGTCAGAGTTTTTCTGACTCTTTCAGTGAAATTGTTGTCAAATCTCACTTAAATGTGCAGTTAATTCATTTTAATGTATTTTACATAAATTGCATTACTTCACATGTACCAAGTTTTTCATTTTACTCACTAGTTTGTCACCACCTTCAGTTCTGTGTCAACTCCGTCAGATGGACTTTTTGTTGTTTTTTGTTTTAAATAATATTTATTTTATTTCTTTAGAAGCATTTGTCTGTAAAATGAGTAAAAATATCACTAATAGGGTATTTTGAAAATCATTTTATATTTATTTTTGTCATATGGTGATGACAAAGTTCTGGGTAAGGTCTATTAAAAATGTAATTTAAAAAAATTTGCAACTGGGAGCCTGTACCTTAGCATCTTTACATTTCCAAAACATTATTTGTCATATTTGCATACATAAGGTTGAGAAATAATTAAAAAAAAGGGGAAATTAAAACCCATTTTGTCTCTATTCTCAAGAATCACATGATGATTTTAACATGGAACTTACCTTTTTTTTTTAAATAGATCTTTATTGAGATACAGAATACATAACAGTATAAACGCAGCATATATTGTGGTATAATGTCCGCCAGGGAGTTACAAACATTGAGACAACACATCACCATCACATTACATAAATACATTAAAGAGAGAACAAAAAGAGCAAGTTTTAATAGCTTTGGGGAACTTACCTTGATAAGCTCCAGACAAGACGCCATACTGCTGTCTCCAAGGCAAACACGTGACGTCACAGATACGTTGCGATTGTGGGGGCAACTCTTTAGCAAACACCATCTCTTTAGGGAAACTGACAAACCTATCTTTGAATTTGACTAAACAAGTGTTTAATTAACATTGTATTTTTAACAAACAACACCAGCACTGGTATTCTAACATTTTTGATGTTAGAATACCATCAAAAATGTATTCTAACATTTTAGAATACATTTTTGTATTCTAAAATACAAAAATGTATTTTAGAATACATTTTTCTAAAATTCAAATCTACGAATGAATCGTAGATTTCGATTCATTCCCTAAAGGATTTATTATGGAAAGTATTTGTTTTTTCTTTCCGTTTAATATTGTCTTTAAATGCTGGTTCTCTAAGATGCAAATACAAGTAAAATGTCTTTCCTGGGGAAAAAACTATATTGTACAATTATTTTACGGTAGTTTACTGCCAGTCATCAGTCTTGATTGTGACAGCAGAAGAAGACATCACATTGACAATATCCTACCGTATTTTGGAATAACAGTATGTTACTGTTGGAATTCCACCGTAAATTTACAGCCATTTCTAAGAGTGCATTGTGTGCAGATATTCCCAAGCTGCTTTCTCTTTTAAATATTTACACATAATCTAAGAAATGCCAGGTTGTTGTAAATAATAATTTATTCTTAATAATTCACCTGGCTAGATAAGAAATCTGCAAATAAGAGTTTTATTCCTGCCAACAGGTGAATTTGTGAAAACTGAATTATGAAAATGAATGAAGTTCATTTTAGCTTTCCCATTATTTTTGAACTATGTTAATAAAATAATGTTCCCAATCTGAAAAAATTCAAGAACAGCTGAGAAACAAAGCCATTGACGGTGATTTGTCTGGACAAAGTTACAGAAACAAAATTACTCAAATTGAATTGTCCAGAATGTCATAAAGAACCTCAAACATCTGAAGGACTGCAGGCCTCACCTGAAAACCAGTCAAGCTAACAGCTTCAGGATCCTTTGTCTTTTTACAGTTAGAGGACACAAACCAACAGATACATCTATTATCTCTTTATAGATGTACGAACGGATCCCATAAGAGGACATGGAGGAAAAAAAAGAGCAATCCTGAATTAATTTCTCGAGAATCCGTGAAATATTTGGAAAAACTCAGAGTTCAGTTGTTACATCAAATTCTGCAGCCCACTGCATCATGACATGATGACCTGCATTTATCTGCATGTACATCTAGAATTATGACATCATTATTCGGCCCTTATGTACAATAAGGTCCCAGATTATAGCAGCCATCATAAGATGTGACCTGTGTGATCCCGGCTACATCAAGGTTTCATCAGAGTTGACTGGAATGAAGAAGCTGGACAGTCCAACAAAGAACCTGGAATCATTTATTAATCATTTACTGATATATTAAACGGCTCCAGTTTAATCAGTCAGTGTGATGGTCCGTCAAACCGTGTTCAGCATCTAATGAAAAAAATGCATCATAGTTTCTCCATCAATGCGATGGAAATAAAGAAGCCATGAAGTTTCAGATGCATCACTGCTTCTGCAGTTTATATAAATACTCTTCTTCTAGTTGACCTAATAAATAATAAGAAGAAATGATGAACCTCCCCCTTTGATTTATGTTTGCTGTGATTATTTCATCATGTCTCTAAATTACCTTTAGGATCTAAACCTTCATGGGATCTCTATAAATATTTGCAGGATCTTGAGGAAGTAAGTCAGGAATGTTTTTTGTTTTTTCCATGTCCCCTCATAGACATCATAATAGATTAACCAAATTCTGGATTTAAATAATTTAAATTATAACCAATGAAGTGTTCAGAGACATGAGAAGTGGAGGGATGCTATAAGTTTACAGGATTCCAGAAAGTTCTTTGGTGCAGCCGTTTGGACCATCTGGTGTGTCTGTTGACATGTTTACTCCACCAAGTTACTTTTCTGCCTCATCCACTGTTTATCACAACTTTATTATATATACAGAACAATGACAGAACCATCCAACACTGAGAAGATGAGTGGAAGGAGGTGAAGAGCAGCTTTACCTCTGGTCTTTGGCTTTCTTTCTTTCTTTTTGATGACGATCTCTCCATAGCTCACATCGTCTCTTCTAACAGCAGAGTAAACCACAGATGGATCGTTCTCTGGAGAAACAGGAGAAGCTGGGGTTAGTTGAGCCACTTTATTTAGGATCACTTCATCAAGACAACTTCAGTTTAGTCACTAACTTAATGTCTGCATATATTTCAGGATGATGAGCATCAAACAACCAGAGAGTTTAAATAAAACTGTTTCAATAATACAGCATGTTAAAAACAGTTGTCTCATAAGTTTGGGCAAGTTGAGCTAAATACCTAAAACACACACACTCCATCTTTCCCCCAACTCTTCCCCACCCCTCACTCTCTTTTTCCTTCCCTAAATAAAATTAACTTTTTCCATCAAGCATATTCTATTTGCTTTACACAATTCATTTGGATCAGGAACATTTTGTCATTTAGTAAATTATATAGTCAAAACAAAACAAAAACCAAGTGGCCTTGGGGAGTGAACATTAACATTTGGAAAGAAAGTGCCAGAGCTGAATCTTTTATTATGTTAGGAAGTTGAGACTCTTTGCCATCTGAGAGATCTTTTAGCTTCTGCTATTTCCAGATGTCTAAGTTAGAGTATATCATAGCCTTTATTTTTCAAAAGTTCAAAAATGTACTTTGTTTTCGGTCAATCACCTCTTCAGTGTCGTTTTGTCTCCAATAAACTTCCCTTCTCATAACATCAGTAGTGGCTCCCTGCTTGTTTAGTGATTTTATACATAATGCATGTTGTTCACTCTGTAACTAAATACAGGCCCATGTAAAAATTAGAACATTATTGGAAAGTCCATTAATTTCAGGAACTTTATCACAAAGTGAAACATATTTTATAGTTTAATCAGACGGATGTTTGAAAAACTTTTATTCATGTTTATTGTGAAAATTATTTGTATAGTTAATGAAGACATGACATCTAAAACTAGAATAATACTTCAGACCAATAAAACATTTAGTTTTAAATGCATGTTTAATACTTGCTTAAGGTTGTTATGTTCAAAAGGTATGTTTAGTCTGACAAATGAAACTCATTGGGATGTTTATTCTAATGTATGAAATATGGCAGTAAACACAGAATCTTGATTTAATATTTAAGAAATGTCAGCTGCATCCAAAATATCTGCATTTGACCAGCAATCAATCAGACCCAAAGGTTCAACTCACCCAAAGCTACCATTTAGATTAAATGATCATTTTATCTTCAGTTTACGACATCATGTTGTAGCTCATGGCACAAGTGATATGCCCACAACAGCAATGCACAGTGGCTAACCTCTCTACGAGAGGACCACAGCAACCTCCCTGAACAAGCCCCGGTAACCATCACTGTGGCAGATGTCCAAGAAAGAGTCTCAGGTATGAAAAACTGGACAGCACCAGGGCCTGACATGATCCATGCCTACTGGCTAAAGAAACTCACTGCCCTCCATGAGCGACTGGCAGCTCAACTGAACCAGCTGCTACAAAATGGGACTCACCCTGAATGGTTAACTGAAGGGCGTACAATCCTGATCCAGAAGGATCCCTCAAAGGGTTCAGTCTCATCCAACTATCGGCCGATAACCTGTCTCTCTACAACATGGAAGCTCATGTCAGGCATCATAGCAGCTAAGATAAGCGGACACATGGATAAATACATGAGCACGGCACAGAAGGGCATCGGCATAAATAGTAGAGGAGCCAAACACCAACTCCTTGTAGACCACACAGTCACCCGAGACTGCAAAACCCGACACACCAACCTGTGCACCGCTTGGATTGATTACAAGAAAGCCTATGACTCAATGCCACACACCTGGATCATTGAATGCTTATGTGACCAGCAAGTGTAGATCTTTTTAAAAGTTACAAGATGCACCCAAACACAGACTGAGCAGTGCACAATATTTTATTAAACAATTTCCTTAAAACGTTTCTCTTTTTAAAAGCAAGGCTTCAGGCCTAATACTCTATCCTGGAAAAGAAAAAGGAAACGCATAAAGTAAGAACAATTTCAATTATTCCAAAAAAAATAAAAGAAAACATGCAATATGTCACGAGGTGGGGTTGAGGTGGTGGTGAGGAGTGACACAGAGACCCAGGTATAAGGAAATTATGAATTTAATGATGAAGCTCACAGTCCAGAACAGGCAGCACGGCAGAGAGTTAGCACACAGCTAATACCGGTAGCAACCGAATAACAGAGACTGACAAGACGAGCTTATGCCGACACAGGACTTCACAGTTCTACTGTGCCGGCAGACAACTATACAAGACAACAACGTACGTTTGATGATAGACAAGCACCAGACAACAGACAAAGACAACAGGTGGGGTTAAATACACAGGGAAGGTAATCAGGGAACTGGATAGAGCTGGGAGCAATTAACAGGGAAGACAGATTCACAGGGGAAAATGGACTAAAACACAGAAAAACCACAAAAATAACTACACAGAAAACACAGATCATAACACAATACAAAACAAGAAAGTTAGTAAAGCAAACAAAAAAAAAGCAAACAAATTAGTAATTTCAATAATACACAACAGAAACAAAAGGTAAAACATTTCAAACGATGGAACGAATTGTTGCCGGTTGCCGGTTTTAGAGGGGCCAGAGGAGTAATGCCCCGCCCGCTTCGCCTGCCCAACCAGCAACAGGTTTTGCTGAGAGCAAGACAAGACAGCAGAGCGTCCAAAGCGCTGCAGCTTGTCGTGAAAACTGGTATGTAAGGTTGAGATCTCTCCGGGTACACGCAGAAAAACCTGAGAGATAGCAGTAATCTTGTATATTGATTTAATGATGATTAAGAATATTAGAATATACAAATATGTAACAAGTTGAAATGATTAAGATATATTCTCTGTAACTTTAATCTGTGCCTGAATTGTACTAACTGTAAAGTATAATGGAAATGTCTATTATGTACTTAAGACTGATAATACTAATAACAACTTGATTGTTGTAGATTGATTACTGAATGATGGTAGTTAGTAATTAGTAATCATGTGTAGTGTTAGGTTAGTTTATAATGCATAGAAAAGGACTGTAGATTCGAGGATATGAGGAAAGGAGAGAGTCTGGGTAACGTTCAGCACACAGGCTGTGGGGATGCGAAAACAAACTCCTTAAAAGGCAATAAGTTAAGAGAAGGGGCCTCAACTGCCATGTACAGTGAGCTAATGCGGGGAAGGAGGGGCTGAGGGGAAAAGTCTGATACTTCCCATAAGTTACACCCAATGAGTCATATGAGTCATGAATCTCTCCAATACACAACCATTGTAGGAGAAAGTATAAAAACCAGCGGACAAGGGTAGAAGCTGTTCTTTGTCCGCGGCGCTGAAGAGGAGACAACGAGAGGACGCAGACTGAAGACCAGCGGAGGACCACACCCTGGGACCGAGGGAAAGTTGAGACTTCACGCCGCAAAGAGAGGACAAGATCCGTCAGCCTTCAACCCAGCGATCCATTTTCCACTGCAGCCGACTTGGAGAAAAGACAAAGGTCACTGAGTGATGAAGATTCTGTACGTTTGATGGAACAACGGACAGTTCAGCTTTGCTTCTTTTCTGAAAGAGGACTTTGCTCCGGCAGGACAGAGACTCTGGCCAAGCACGTATGAAGATTTCGGCTACCAAGATCAATTCCCATCGGGTGTGAGTTGTCCTGCATCCCCAAAGCCTCGCCTAGCGATATCAGTGACACAGGTTAGGGTAAGATAGGAAGATAGGATTTGATTGAGTTTGATTTTATTTTATTACCTAATTACAAGTTTATAATCTTTGAAGTGTACCTGTATGACATTTACCCCTGCTAAAGCTTGCTTAATAAATTACACATAAAAGACATCCATAGAACTTGTGGACATTGAAATTAATTTAGTTATTCTGTCATTGAGTTTTCTCCTCGTTTTAAGTAAAATCAGCATACATGGTTCTAGATATGTGGAGGCTTCGTACTTTCCTTTGGTGAGTGCTAAAATAATGACCCTGGGACTTACATCCAAGTCACTAAATTTAATCTAGCCGATAACAAGTGCCAGTTATTTTTAGGAGGAAAGCTACCGTTAACAGGAGTGGTTGTTGGTGCTACGCAGTAGTTAGTGCTACTCTACTGATTGTATCTCAACTGAAAAGGGTCATTACTTCTGGAATCGAAGGTAGTTAGAGCTAGACGAGTTTCCTCCGCAACCAGTTTAAACAGATTATCTCCTGTAAACCTACTTTAGGGTAAGACCCGGGTTTAGGGGATTTTCCGGACCTGTTAGACAGAGAACTGGTCAGTAGTCAGTCGGTGGTGGGGTTAGGGCGTGGCTGACTATTGCAGAATAACGAACAAGCTCCAAAACAGTAAAATCAGGTGCCTGAAACAGAAAACCCATTACTATGGATTCAGATAAAATAAATTAATATCTAGCAGGTAGCTCAGGGGTGGAAACACAGCCTAACCTGGGAGAGAGTGGGTCAGCAGGTGAGGACCAGATGGAAGCCACCCGCCAAAGCAACCTCCAGCTGCAGCCTGCAACGCCATCAGAGCCAAGTTGTTTGGCATTTAGGGATGTCGAAGTAACCATTCCACCCTCAGTCTTTGCATGTAGCCCCTCTGACTAGGGTTACTTGAGTAGTA
>NW_006800946.1:33753-43774 GCF_000485575.1 Poecilia formosa | reverse complement strand
TTCTGGTTCCAGGTCCGGTCGGGTCCACTGCACAACCACAGCAGGTTTGTTGTTGGGGAGTCGGCATGGCAGAGAGACGATCTGTCCAGGAACAGCTGAGATGTTTTTATGGACTACAGAGAAACAGAGCAGAAAGGTCAGAGGTCAGAGTGACCCGGTCCACTTCCAGCAGCAGCAGAGACCAAGGAGAGACACTGGACTCTGACCTGGACTGGATCAATGGATCTAACAAGGATTATTGGTGATTTATTGATAAATGTATTTTATTCAGTTGCTTAAATGTTTAATCTGTTGGTTTAATCAGTTTAATATTTTAATATGTTCCAATATTCTTAAACATTTCTTCAGAAAAATCTTTCTATTCCCATTCATATTAAGATGCTGAGAGTCAGTCTGCCTTTGGTTATGAGATCCTTTCTACAACATCTGAGGAACAGCTAAGAAAAAAAACAATCCTGACAAACAGGCTGGTCTGAGACCAGTAAGAAACCAGTAAGAAAAAAAACTAAAATCACCTCTAAAATTAACAGGTAGAGCAGAGACTTTATACACTGTAAAACATTTGAGCTGCATTTAGTTGTCTACTAAAGAAATCTTGCAAGTTTCAGATTTTGGAGTTAAATGTGTTTGTGAAAGATAAATTATAAAGTGTTAATATTAAAAAAACTAAAAAAGAAGAAAAGAGCAAGTGGAAAGTAAACTAAACTTAAATAAAAAAATATTTACAGGACATTTAAGTGAATAGAAATGTTATTTTATTGGCCCAATGAAACATCAAGGAATAGTGTTGTGCTCCCTTTATGAATAGTGTTAGTTCTTAAGGTACAGCCACCACGAGCATCCGGTAAAGGATGAGAGGAGAGGTTTCAGGTCCAAACTTTCTTTAATAGAACTGAGAGTGGTCTACAAGAAATACAGAAAACAAAAATGAAAGCTATTATTTTACTCGCTCTAAATGGTTATTCATAATTTTTTCCAGCAGATGGCAGCAAGAGAGTTGTACATATATTTAAATCCTACTTAAATACTAACGGAACTTACTTTTATTCATTTACACGCTCCCAGTCTCTTGAACAAACAGCTTTAACGGTCTCCATCGATTACTCCCATCAACTTTCTGATTATCTAACGCTGCTAACGCTGAACATGTGCTCTAACAGTAACAACTATTGGTAGCCTGAAATTACAATGAACCAATCACAGCAGACATTACTCAGATGGCTTGCTGAGCTCTTAAAGTGATACACACATAGTCCATTTTCAACAAATAGTAAATAAACACCGAGTACTCTGTTAAAAAAATGTTATGAAAAATACTGCAATTTTTAAAGCATTCTGCTGTTGAGGGTGGATTTAACTGACATATGAAACAAACGTATCAAAAAAATAACGTTAAAATATGCCTGTACTAAAAGGCTAAAAACCATTTCAGGATTCTTTGAGACAGAACTTAAGTTGAGGCTGAGCATTGCTGACGACTGTCTTTGTTGAAAATATTTAGTAATTTTTCAGAAAACGTAACTCTCTTTCTTAGAATCTTTGTGATTTTCTGAACTGTCATTGCAACTTAAAGTCGGAGCTGAGAGCAAGAAAAAACAATCAATATATTTCTAGTCAACAGATGGCATTTACAGAAACACATTTCTGACTCATAGCGTAAAAACAAAGTGTAAAACTACGGAGAAGGAACACACACCGGAACACTGACTGCTCATTCAGTGCTTACACAGGAAGTGTAGAAAAAATATGTGGTTGAAACCAGGCTGACACCACAGAGCCTTGCCTCTGTGTCAGAGGCAAGGCTCTGTGGTGCCTCTGACACCACAGAGCCTTGCCTCTGTGGTGCCTCTGACACAGAGGTCACAGAGGTCTCAGAGGTGTCAGAGGCCTTGCTCTGAGCAAGGCCACAGAGCAAGGTGGCCTTGCTCTGTGGAAGCAAGGTGTCAAGGGAAGATGGTGCATGGTTACTACCACTTAAAAGTGTTTTTAATTACATTCTGATAGTCTTTTTCTTTGTAAAGGAGAAATTTCTAGCCTGAACTTCATATGCTCCCATGAAGAAATTAGTAAAGAAAAACTTTTCAGAATTTTACAGTTTAGTTTTGTTGTTTGTTTTTTTTTCCTTTGGATATTTATTTAGGTGGATACAGTAAATCAAGCAAACTGTAAAGCAAATGTGAATCGAAATAGTCAATATAATCAAACAGGTGAGGACAGTTTTCTTGGATAATGTGAGAGAAATGTTTGGTTTATATCAGAATATAAAGTTACAACAACTTACAATTCAAAATTAATGAGCCATTAGTATTAAAAACAAAGTTTAGACAATTTCTCAACTTGCTGAATTGTAATTTCTGAGTTAAATTCACCAATATTTCTAGTTAACTTTAGATAAATTTTGAAGGCAGCACGTGAAACTTCATTTCAAGTTAAACCTCCTTCAAATGTTTTACAGTGTTCATGTTTTCATTGTTTCAGCAACTTTTTTATGTCCATCATCTTCCTCAGCCCAACAATCTGTTTTCTCTCTTCTCTCAGTGTTGAGGAATCTGTAGGCAGTTGATTTTTATTCTACATCTTACACTACTTTTGATCAACTCTGGTTGATAATCTGACAAAACTGAACGTGTGATATTAAAGAGAGATAAAAAAAAGCACATGTCCTGTTAGATCTTTACTTTATTTGTAAAATAAACATCTACTTTACACTTATGTGTAAAGTAGATGTTACACACCTGTATAAACATCTACTTTATGTGTAAACATGTACTTTATATATAAAGTAGAATCAATAGGAATTTTTGTTCCATTAATACAACAAAATTTCAACAATATTTTCATAAATGTTTTAGAGATTAAAAGATGATCAAAGGAAGTCCATCCATCCATCCATCCATCCATCCATCCATCCATCCATCCATCCATCCATCCATCCATCCATCCATCCATCCAGGGCTGCTGTTGCCTCTCCAGCTAACATTCCAGGTGAGAGGCAGGGTCACCTGGACAGGTCGTCAGTCTGTCGCAGGGCCAAAGGAAGTCCTAATTTCTTAAAAGGAAAAACAATCAATGATCAAAACCTGATCTGGATGAAACTTCAACTTTGTCAACAAGAGACAAAACTGAAGAAATAAAAATGAGTGAACTATGTTCAAATCATTTGGAATGGTTTCTTAGTATGCAGTGGAAATTAAGCACAAAAATGTTCAAAATGTCTCTATGATAAAAAAAATATCTTGTTTGATCAATTGGAATCACATAGAAACTATTAACTCTGTGGCCTGCAAAGACAGTAAAGACTCAACTGTACCCGTCAGTGAAGAACATCCAGAAAGAAAAGAAAGACCAAAAACTGGAGAAAAGCCATGAAGACGGAGGATCAGTCCGGCTGCCCGGCAGTTTACTGACGGACTGAGAATGCGAATCTGATGACGCGACAGGCGTCATCAGGCGGTAGAGTTTGGCCTATGGCAGGCCGTTTTAACATAAATTCGCCTTTACCGCCCTTATATTCCAGATATCTCAAATTGTTTTATGACTAGACATTTTAGTAGTTTAAGATATCTCTAATTTTATTTTGACTAGACAAAATACCTATTTGAGATATCTCTAATTACATTATGAGTAGTCAAAATGACGTCAGATTTACTATTAACTTGTATGGAGATTTTAATTCAAGATATCTACAATGAATTACAGACTATCTGAAATACACATTTAATTTATGACCAGTCATAAATTAAATTCAAGATATCTCTAGTTTTGACTAGTCATAATTCTAATTAAAGATATCTCGAAAGACACAATAATTCAAAATATCTTAAATGTATTTTTGGATAGGAGATATGTAGCTTTGACGAACAAAATTTAATTAATAGATATCTTAAAAGCAAATAATGACTAGGCAAAACTAAATTACAATATCTTGAATTATAATTTTGACTAGTCAAAATTCATTTTAAGATATCTCTAAATAAATTAGAGATATCGTGAATTAAGCAGCTTTCCTATTTAAGATATCTTAAATTGACATTCTGACAAGTCAGAATGACATTACTGATATCTTTAATCTGTATTCAGTACAATCAAAACATCACTGACATATGTAGCAATTTGAAAGTTTAATAAGCAATGAAAAATATCAAAAAAATAGATATTTTGAAATGCACCACTTTCATCTTGAAAATGGTTTGGCAATAGCAATTTTAGCTTTTCAAAGTGTTTTTTTTTAGGTTTTGTTGGTTCTTGTGGCCTTTATTGGAATGTAATCATGTGGGAAAAGTCCCCAGTCCTACGTCCAAAAGGACTAAGGTCTCCAAAGGTGGGACATGTTTTGCTCCTGCTCCACCACAAGACTTTGCTTGTGGTGGCATGAGGTTTCTCAGAAATGAGTAAACAGGAAATTCTTTGTAGATTTCAGAAGCAGACTTACAGTACATACAGTTTTGCGTTCTCCACATTTCCAACATTGTCAAATTGCAAAGAAGCGATGACGAGCCAAGGAGAGTGTTCGTGGCTGGCCCTGATGACCTGCATTATCATGGACACCAGTCAAAACCACAGACTTCAAAGCATCAGGGACCACTGATAGAGATTTTTTGGTATTATCATTTTGTTATTACTTTAGTTCATATTCAGTCTAATGTTAATCAATAGTTAATCAACATTCAGTATTATTGTGATTTTCAGTTTAAAGTGTTCTCATATAAACTGACCTGGAGGCCCCATCTGCCTGTTCGTCTTCATGTGAAACAGTTATCTGTGTGTTTCCCAGACCTTGAATTATGTTTCCACAGGTGCCTCCTTATCAACCGGAATACTCCCTACCTTAGAAACTGTCTGTGTGCAGTCGTATTTTGTCTCTGCTGTCTTCCTTACCTAAACTCCTTGTTTTTGCTTGATAATAAAAGACAAGCTGTAACCAAAGGTCTTCAGAAAACTCTGTGAACGGCTCGGAGGAGCAGTTTGCTGAGACTTCTCCTTTTGCAAAAGCTTGGTCAGAAAATTCATATACGTTGTCTGTGGTTCTTTTAATGAAGGTTCGAAAGGAAAAATACCCATCAACCACAAACTGGAATCGTTAATCTTTTGTGAGAGGGTCTTTTATGACACGATAAAGAACACCATCCGGGTCACGACACCAAGTGTAACCGGATCCTTTTCTGCGTTGTGCTGGTTATCGAGTGAACGGACCGTGACACAGTTTATGTTTCAAATGGATGATTCTCGGTTTATTTCTGACGAGAATACAAAGACAAAACAAGCGTGTTAAAGGCTGCCCGCTCCAAGTCCTACACAAAACAAAAGAATATAACAAAAATGAACTTAATAGATCTATAAGTAAACTGAATGTTTTAGATGGAAAAATAAACAGTACACACCTCTCCAACAGGACAACATGACAAAAGGGGAGGGGCTATGGGGCGCAAACAATTTAAAGACAATACCACAGAAGAAGAAATAAAAAGGAGGGGCTTCCGATCTTAAAGTAACACGGTTAAAACAATGACAGGTGTTTCAGTAAGATAAGGAACAAGACAAATAATCAAAAAAAGACATTTTGTGTAATTATAACAAAAGAGAATTACAACCAGGTTACATAGGCAACTGTTTGGACACCACAAAGGCTTCCACGCAATTCTTAATTCAGATATCTTAAAATGTAATTTTGACTAGTTATAATTACATTCAAGATATCATAAATTGTAATTACGGATATCTTTCAAGATATCATTTGAGATATCTTGAAATTAATTTTGACTCGTCAAATTATAATTCAATATATTTTGAATTATTATTCTTACTAGTCAGAATGTAAATTATGCAGACATCTTAAAGTACCCTTCAGGATAGTCAAAATGTAGCTTTGTCTAGTCAAAATGCATTTTTAGATATCTAGAATGTAATTACGGATATTTGTGTTTAACAGTCTGCCATACAATAGCGCCATAACCTGATAGTAGGCCTCAGACGCAAAAGTAAACAACGTTCAGCTACTGGTTTAAAAACAACTTTAACTTCCCAGCATTTATATCGGTACTTTATCGTGTTCTACTTATTAACCAACAGAACTCATAGCTTATCCGCGGATCCAGCAGATCAGGTGAGTCAGTTTGTTCTAGTCTGATTTCACGGTATGTGTGCCCGCCGTGCAGACAACGAATTTAACAGGAAGTGTGGGCGTAATATTCTTTTTCATTTCGTGAATGCGTACATTCTCCCCACACCTGCACATCTTCATGCATGATCTAGATATTCTTCACATGCAGTAAATAGGCCTGTCTCTGAATCCTCAGACATGTACTTGACGGAGAACTCTGGCCGAGCTACACTCAACTTCCCCAGACTACTATAACCTGTTCCAATGATAAAAAAAACAACAACAAAAAACTGAATTTGTGTGTCTACCAGAATATATATTTATTGAATTTAAAATAACAACTTGATGTGAAACATTAATGTTGATGTTTTATCAGTAACTCTCAATGTGACGCTTTCATGTGACCATTTTTGTCATAAACCTCTTTGTTCATTTCCGTTTTTGTTCATTCTGCTGTCTATTATGGGATGTTTTCTGTCAGTTTGAAACCTTCTTTGAAATGTTAAATAACGGCTTTGACAACTGATGAGTTAAAGTCCTACATTGTTCTAATAGTCTGTTGTTGAAAGGAGCTTGTATGACTTCAAATATTGGTGAATTTAACCGATCCAAAGCGAAACTGTGTGGACAGACTGTCTGTTAAATCGGTTAGTTCTCCACGAGGGACTGAAACTGTGAGGTTAAGACTCTCAGCAGCTTTCCTCAAGATTCCTCAAGAGAGATGATGAAGAAGAAGCTGAATGATATTAGAACCAGTTTTAAAAGTTTGAGATTAATAGAAGTTATGGAGGGATTTGATCAGATTATGGAAAGATTAGAAATACTGGAAGCAAGGAGCAAAGCAGCTGGTTTAAACTCTCCTTAATATGAAAAAATAGCCATTAATCTGTAGAAGTGAGATTGAAACTTTAGATTCTGAACTAAAATTAATATCATATGAAATTATGAGATGTTTAAAATTAGAAAAGAGAAAAAAAAAAGCATTCCTGCCTATTTTCAGAAAGATTCCAGCTTTCCTGATCTGTAAAAATGGAAATATTTTCTGTTGACTGAAACTATGGTAATCAAACCTCCTCTTCACAGCTTCAGCTTTATTTTCTTTGTGGTTCATCAACATTAATATTATTTAAAATATGTACTATTGTTTATTTGTAAACCATTTACTAAACTTTTTGAAAGTGATATTTTATTTGAAAATGTGAAAAATATGTGAAAAATTTTAATCAATTCTAGAAAAAACTCAAACTATTTCCAGATTTCACTCACAGATCAGTCAATCAATCAATAAATCAATCAATCAATCAATCAATCAATCAATCAATCAATCAATCAATCAATCAGTCAACCTGAAAGGTCTGGAAGGTTGGTACAGCAATAACAGATCTTTAAGGTATTGTGCTAAACCGTTCAGTGATTTATAAACTAACAGTATTTTAAAGCCTACCCTCTGAGCTACAGGGAGCCAGTGTAGGGACTAACTGGTGTTATGTGCTCTATCTTCCTGGTTTTAGTCAGAACGCGAGCAGCAGCTTCTGGATCAGCTGCAGCTGTTTGATTGATTTATTAGTCAGACCTGTGAAGACGCTGTTGCAGTAATCAATGCGGCTAAAGATAAACGCATGGATGAGTTTCTCTAGATCGTGCTGAGACATCAGTCCTCTAATCCTGGAGATGTTCTTCAGGTGATAGAAGGCCGACTTTGAGACTGTCTTTATGTGGCTCTGAAGGTTCAGGTCAGAGTCCATCACTACTCCCAGGTTTCGGGCCTGATTGCTGGTTTTAGTTGTAACAACTGAAGCTGTGCATTGATTCTCGACCGAACCTTGGGGTACCCCACATGCAACTTCTGTCCGCTTCGATGAGATGTTTCCTATTGAAACAAAGAAATCCCTGTTCTTTATGTAAGATTCAAACCAGTTTATGTTTTTTTCCTCATGAATTATAACAGAATGATTTTACCACTTTGACAAATATGTTTTACTTTTCCTCTCCAACAGTCCAGTTGTTCCTCATATTGTTCCTGATGTCCTGCTGCCTCTCCTCCTCCTCTTCCTCTCTCAGGATGAAGATGATCTCCCTGCTGCTCCTCATCCTCAGCTCATGTCTCTGTGGTCAGTCTCCATCTTGTCTTTGTGACAGAAAGCTCTCTAGATGGAGCTGAAAGACTCCCATGTTCCAGTTCTCAGTGTGTCTGCTCCTCTCTTTCCCTCTCTGTCTCCTCAGCAGCAACATTTGTAGTGAATGTGACCCAGAGCAGCTATGAGGCAGAGGAGAACCACAGCATCACTCTGGAGTGGACCTTCACCACCAGGACTCAGGGATCCTGGAGGGATCTGTTCATCATCTGTGAATTTAGAACCTCAGTAAAGACACAAGTCATATATGTTCATCGTGAAGGTGTTGAGTTTCCAGAGTCTCAGGATGATCAGTTTTCAGGACGAGTCCAGATTGACAAAGACGTCCTCAGAGAAGGACGAATCAGACTCCATGTGTCCAGACTGAGGACTGAAGACTCTGGTCTGTATGTGTGTGACGTGAAAACTGAAGATGGATTCAACTCTGGAACATGTCGACTCAACGTTTCTGGTAAAATCTGTTTTCCTGCTTCTGTTTCTCTGCTGACATCCATCTGATTCCAGGTCTGACCTGAAGTTTCTACTTTTCTCTCCAGCAGCTGCTGATCGGTTTCAACCTCCGACTGAGAATCTACAACCAAACAGTCGAGGAAGAATCGGAGTTCATGTTTCACTGGGACTTTTTGTTCTCATTATTATTTATTTTTTTACCAATATTTTGTGTTTTTAAGAAGCAATCTATGGAGAGCCATTTCAGTCAAAATTATATAAATAAATGGGTGAAATAAATAAAAAATGAGTAAAATAAATCAAAAAATGAAGAAAATGAGTGAAATAAATAAAAAAATTGTTAAATAAATAATTTAGCTTTTTCATTAAACCAATTGTTCATTTATTTATGTTTCATATTATCAATTTCCCAATTTCTCTTTTTAATATATGGGTAAATAAAAAAGGGATATATGAGAAATTGATTAATGAAACTGGGGGGAAAAATCGGGTTAATGGAAAAAGGAAATTGAAAAATGGTTAAATTAAAAAATAGATTAATGAAAAATAGGTAAATAGATAAAAGGATAAATGAAAAATGGACAAATGAAAAATAGATAAATGAAAAATAGATAAAAGAGAAATTGAGAAATAGATAATCTGAAAAATAAATAAATGAAAAAATTGGCTTAATGAAAAAAGGAAATTGAAAAGTGGTTAAATGAGAAATAGATTAATGAAAAATAGGTAAATGGATAAAGGGATAAATGCCAGATAAATGAAAAAGAGAAATTGGGAAATTGATAATATGAAACATAAATAAATGAAAAATTGGTTTAATGAAAAAGCTAAATTATTTATTTAACAATTTTTTTATTTATTTCACTCATTTTCTTCATTTTTTGATTTATTTTACTCATTTTTTATTTATTTCACCCATTTATTTATTTATTTATTTATTTATTTAATTTTGGCTGAAATGGCTCTCCATAGAAAACTAGACCAAGTTTGAACAAGTCAAACTTACAGTCAACAGATCCACTAACAGAACAGGTCAGTGTTACACTTCCCCCTGCTGGTATGATTGTATCATTTGCTGTCAGTGTGCCTTTGGGTTTATTAGTGGCTGATTAAGACAAAGACAAAAAAAATTAAAGCTGCAAGCAGTCTTGAACTATGAGGGGCCGTTTAGGACAAAATTTACGTTTTGTCTCTCACACACTACCAAAAACTCTCGCATACTCAAAAAAATTACGTTTTGTCTCTCACACACTACCAAAAACTCTCGCACACTCAAAAAAATTACGTTTTGTCTCTCACACACTACCAAAAACTCTCGCATACTCCAAAAAAATAG
>NW_006800946.1:25623-32753 GCF_000485575.1 Poecilia formosa | reverse complement strand
GTATGCGAGGCTATTTTTTTGGAGTATGCGAGAGTTTTTGGTAGTGTGTGAGAGACAAAACGTAATTTTTTTGAGTGTGCGAGTGTTTTTGGTAGTGTGTGAGAGACAAAACGTAATTTTTTTGAGTGTGCGAGAGTTTTTGGTAGTGTGTGAGAGACGAAACGTAATTTTTTTGAGTGTGCGTGGTTACTTTTTTGGAGTATGCGAGAGTTTTTGGTAGTGTGTGAGAGACAAAACGTAAATTTTGTCCTAAACGGTCCCTCATATTGAACGGCCCTCGCAGCTCAGCGCCGCTTCGGCCACCGCAGACGCTCTCGCGCAATTCCCGCACCTAGTGACGAGGTACTGGTGTAGTTATTCATCATCTTTAGCTCTCTGATGCAAGTTCTTTCACTGAAAACTCTGTTTACCCAGCCATGTCTTTGTCATTGGTGGAGCAATACTGACCCCTGCTGCTGAATTACTGGTGAATGACATACTTAATATTATTTTAAACCAAAATGAGTGAATCTTTGTACTCTAACTCACAAAACACAATTAGTAAAAAAAAAAAACAGAAAACATATAACAATGTATATTTACATAATTATTATGTTAACATGGCCTGGATGGATACAATGTTCTGTATTGCATGGGCTGCTTTTATGTTTAAGGTTTTGGGAGAATGTATGTGTATCTGAACAGCTGGATTGATGCTTTATCTGGTGACTTATGTTGACATTAGCTGCACTGTGTTTTCAGCAGCGCTCCCTGCTGAAACACGCAACATTTTGTGCAGATCGGCTGATGTAGCAAGGAGATATAGCTGATGGAGTAATGTAGGGGGCGCAGTCGAGTCAAATTACAATTCAAGGCTGTTGGGCTCTTTAGCGGTGAATGAAAGTCATTAGTTTGGTGCCAATCGGATGTTCCATTTGTGATTTAGAGACAACATATGGCGAGGGACTGCAAGTCGCCATTTGGCCACGCCCCCACTTGTCAGTAGGCATTGACAGAGTTCATCATCATGTCATTTTATGTCAGTTGGCACAAGATTAAACCCATATGAATCATAGAGTAAAAGTAAGATGTACATTTGAGAAAACAGGTGACTTCCTACCGGAAGTGGGCGGGGCTAAGGTGATGTCATCAATTGACCACCTAAATGTGATGAGGGCTGGCCTGTAGTGAGAGATAGGAAGTCTGATGCAGCTCTGAGCTGGCATTTGGAAGTTATTTCACATTCATGTTTCATGGTGAATAGTCAAAGTTTGGCACTTAGCCACGCCCACATGCTTTGACATACAAAAATTCCTGTGATATCTTTTGACCTTCCATGTCTCAAGAGTGTGCTTAGTGAGTTTGAAGTCTGTATGTCAAAAGCTGTAGGAGGAGTTCGATCAGATGCAACGTCTATAAAAAGAGGACATGGCAGCTTTGATCCAAAATGGCCGACTTCCTGTGGGGTTTGGATCATGGCTCCAAGAGACTTTTTTGTACGTCCTAAAGAGATACACAAGTGTATCAACTTTCATAATTCTGGGTTAAAGCATGGCTTGGGGCTGATCATTTAAAATATTCTAGGGGGCGCTGTGGAGAAATTAGGCCACGCCCATCAATGACTGTTATGGATTCCTGTTTGGGGATGGATAAGGATGCATCCTAGTGAGTTTGATGTAGCTCAGCTCGAAAATATAGAATTTAGAGCCAAACCTATGTTAACAGCGTTACAGGTCACTTCGCCACGCCGCCATTGCCACGCCCTCTGTTGAAAATGCTTGGCACTTTAAAGCAAGTGAGACCAACTTGTTATCTGTCATCCAACAAAGAATGATCTTGATTAGGTTGAGACAGCCGGAGATGGAGCTTTCCAAGGGGAAAAAAAGGCACTTCCTGTTCTGAGGGGGCGGGGCTTAGATGACGTCAGACTATGACAATATAGGATCATAAGGAATCCAACTAGGATCACTCATGTCAAGTTTGATGCAGCTCGGCTCAAAATTGTGGAATTCAGAGCCAAACGTATGGACACGGCGTTACAGGTCACTTCGCCACGCCGCAACGCCCACCTGCTCCATCGAAAACAAACAGACAGACATGTTTTCTGTCTGTGGACACTGTTTCATGTTGATTAGGTCAAAGAGGTCAGAAAGGGACCGTTCAGAGTAAAACATGTCACTTCCTGTTCTCAGGGGGCGTGGCCTAAGTGATGTCATTATTTGACCATTGGGTATTGTAGGGGACCGGATGATGTTCAATCACTGAAAGTTTGGTGCCTCTGCCTTCTATCACCTGAAGAATATCTCCAGAATTAGAGGACTAATGTCTCAGCACGATCTAGAGCAGGGGTGTCAAACTCAATTTCACCGAGGGCCACTTCAGCATATTGGCCACCTTCAACGGGCCACATTGACGGTACAAATCAGGAGTGGCCAGGTTCGGTCCTCCAGAATGCAACTTTTAGATGCATCCCTGCTAAAACACACCCCAGACAAAAGGTTGACTTCTCTCATCAGCAGCAACTCAGTTCTGTAGAGGCTTAAAATTAGTCAGTCAGGTATGTTAGAGAAGGAACGCATCTGGTAGCTCTGGAAAACTAGACTTGGGCACCCCTAGCATAAATGTATGAAAATACAATGTTAAAAATAAATTAAACACCTCATATTGTTAAATAACGCTTTGGAGCTTCTGGTTAGGAAGCGCATTCAAAACCTTTGTTTGAAATGGCGCGTTAAATTCAAGTCTCCATTACAGACCAGAGAAAACTAAAGAGAATGCAACGTTGTGTTAATCCATTTGAGGAGCCGGTAGTTTATCTTGAGGAAATAAATGACGATGCAAAAGTTAATTAGACTGTAACATGCGCAGTCCGCTGCTCAACCACTGCGGAGGCAGTTACACTCCGCCACTGCGAAGAATTAGAAACTGCTGGAAGTAACTCATCCAGAAGATTTAACAAATGGAGCCTTCTGGGTTCACGTTACCCAGGATAGCGCCGTTCTAGAGGAGCTGCAGATGTAACATCTGTCCGTTTCGGAAAAGCTAAAAAAAAATAAAAAATCCTTAAAGCGCACACCGGACCGCGCATGGTAAAATACTCAGAGTTCAGTTGATCTGTTTGGATCAGATGGGAACCAGGAGGAAGTGCGTTCAGAGCCCAGCGGGTGAAGTGATGCTAATTTAAGTGAAGTCGCTTAATTTAATTTATTAAAAGTTATTAATATTAATATTTATTTATAATTATTAATATCAAGTTAATATATTTGCTGTGAATGACGTCGAGCTTCGCGTTGCTCTCCAGAAAACTTCAAACATCGAGACTAATATGAACCGCGCAATTAACATGAAAACAGCCACGAATGGATGTGTCTGTAAAGTTGTGCAACTAAACGCCATTATAATAATTAATATTAAGATAAGTGTCACAAATTTGTGCAGAAAGATATCCGAGTTGTGGAGTCGCATCAGGAGCTTTGGCAGAAGAAAATCTTTGGGAACCACTGCCCTATTGTAATCCGCAGGGGGGCTCAGAAAGTGTTGGGAAACCACGGCCTTAGACATAGTAACACTAACTAGTCACATGATATTTTGGAAGGAAAATAATGAGCAGTGTTCAATTCGGACATTTAGGGGTCTAGTCCCTTAGGGGTGTACTCACTTTTGTTGCCGGTGGTTTAGACATTAATGGCTGTATATATAGTTATTTTGAGGGAAGAATAAATTTACACTGTTATATAGGCTGGACACAGACGACTTTATTATGTTAAAGTGTCATTTTATCAGTGTTGTCCCATGAAAAGATATACTTAAATATCTGCAGAAATGTGACTCACTTTTGTGATACACTGTAATAAGCAAGTTATAGAAACATCTGAAGAAGAAGAACTGCTGGGTTCAGATGACAAAGCTTCACAGAGGGAGGAGCTCCGGCCATTTTAGGGACAAACTGTCAGCAAAACATGAAGCTGACTGTAAACAAATAAGAGGTTAAATTATCATTATGACATGTTTCCAAGAGGCAGCAGGTCAGTCTGACTTTGTTTCTGCTCTGAGCTCATCAGACATGATGGGAAACTTAATTTAAAAAGGCAACATATAGGAACAGAAAGTGTTACACTTCCTGAAAGACTTGAGTAGGAAAGTACCATGCCGTCTGGTTCTATCCAGTTTGATCTGGTTTAAACAAGTTTTCAAAGGAGGAGCTGCATATGATACCAGGTAACCACCCACAATGAACAAACTGAGAGTTTGGGTGGAGCCATGACTTACAGACAAAAATGTTGGTGACTGAAACATAACAGCTCTGAACACACGGCTTCAACTTCTGGATTATTTCCTGGTTAAAATGGACTATCAAACCTTTTGTTTTTCATCTGAATGTTTCTTTAGAGGAGAGCTTAACCAAATCTTGGTGGCTCAAATGGCTCCTTTCTGGAATCTATTACAACAAAATAATAAATACCTAACTGTCCATTTTGTTCTTCTCTGACTTCATATTCATTTTATTGTGTAAATACAATGGGCTGTAAATAAAAACAATGTAAATAACAATGCTGAAGCGTTCTGCATGTCTTATGTGTTTTTATTTTGCAAATACCATCAACACTGCACATATGATCCTGCCCTGATTTGCTTTTCTGACCTTTTTCTAGCCCAGTGTTTCCCAATCTTGGTCCTCAATGCACGCTGCCCTGCATGTTTCATTTGTTTCCTTGCCTGATTCAGGCAGGTGTTTGCAGTTCGGCAAACACCTGCCAACTGAAATCAGCTGGGCTGAAGCAAGGAAACATCTAAGACATGCAGAGCAGCGTGCATTGAGGACCATGATTGGGAAACACTGCAATCTAAGGCTAATAAATACAATTCGTCAATTAAACTGAACTAAAAGAAGATAAGAACAAGGATATTAAAACAAACTCTCTGTATGTTAAAAGTTGAGCAGCACCGGGGTGACTCCTTACAAGTTTGGAGCCGTCCCGTTCTTCCAAGCAGTGATGGTGCTCAGAAGGGATCCCTTACCTGCTGCTCCTTCCCGCCTGCCTCACCCGGAGAGCTAGGCCGCCGCTGCTAGGCCCTCCATCCATGGAGCGCCGGCTTGTATGTCGAAAGAGGCGCAGGCGATTCTTCTTTGTGGCTGTGTCCTTGGTGTGCCACCTGCAGCTCTGTATGTTTTTCTTCTTGCTGCCGCCATTCGGATCACAGCACGGGGAGCATGCTCCCCTGTGGCATCTGCACAGGCAGATGGTGGCTAGGGTGAGCCACATCTCCGCAAAGTCTTTTTTCGCTATTTTCCGGTGGCTCACCCCGTACAGCAATAGCTGTGCGTTGAGGACCTCCCCTGCTGGAAAGTATAGGAATTGCAAGAAGCCGGGCTTTGCCCACAATTCAACAGCTGCGCTGCACTCCCACAACAGGTGCCTCACCAACCGTCACAACTGGATCGGGGGCATATTGACGTCAGTGACATGCCGCGGGAGTGCATAACGGCTCTGACCAGGAGGATCCCATGAGCCACCATCCATGACAGGTCCTGGAGTCTGTTTGGAAGGATGGGATGGCTCACATTGCACCAAACTGTTGTGGCGTCTCTGAACAGGAGGCCACGCACTGGAGTCACTGGTTCCCAGTCCTGCACAACAGAAATAATAAAATGATGGTTAGTTAAAATCTTGCTGTCCTCTCATTCCAGTTTAAAACGTTCCAAGAATTTCTGTATAAAAGTGTATGCCGGTGGGAGGTTAAAAGCTACAGGGGGTCTAAAATCACTTTTAATCAGTTTCAGTTTTCTCAAGTAGGATCCTAACCAGAATCTGGTCATCATGTTTGTCTTTTGATTACTGGAGATGTTCATGGCTTGTTTGAGGTAAGTGCTGGTGTAATGGCGGCCTAAAAACAAAAACAGGTCTGGGACTCCTTTTTGTCCTTTCTCCTTAGGTTTCTTCATGATGTCTCTTTTCAATCTTTCCCAATTGGAGTCCCAGATAACATAAAAAATGTCCTGTTGCAGATCTAAAATCACTCTCCTAGGAGGAATAAAAACAGAACTGGTCAGTAAAAACATGGGTAAAATCACTGCTTTGATTATTAAAATCTTCTCCATATTGTTAAATTTCTCATTCCCCAGAATCCCAGTTGTTGTTTTACTCTTCATATTATTTTTGTCCAGTTTGTTTCTCCTTCTCCATTTTTATCAAATTTAACCTCCAGTATTTTTTGTTCTTCCTGTGTCACCTGAAACTGCAGTCCTGTCTTTTCGCTATTCTTCTTTGGTCTGTAAAATTGTGCTCTTGTTTTTTCTTTGTTTAATTTTGAGCCTGATGCCTCGCTGAACCAGTCCGTTAATTGAAAAGCCCTATCTAGTGATAACAGATTTGTACATAAAATAGTAAAATCATCCATATATAAAAGGTCACGTGAAATGATAGAATATGATTAATGTACACTAATATTACACCATTATTACATAGCTTCAATCTCATAGTATTGCTGCCAACATCTATTTAGCAAAGTTCAGTAATGAAGAGTGTTATTAAACTAAAATATTTTAAAGTATAAGCACAAAAAAGCCCACAAAACAACGTATTTTGTCCTGATTAACCGCCAAATAGAGGTGTGCCGATCGATCGGCTACCGATCATAATCGGCCGATTTCCGTGAAAAAGTGCATGATCGGTGATCGCCGATCACGGTCTCTTGTTGCCGATCACATAAACCGATCACCTGCATCTCATTTCGCAGCCAGTCTCCTCTTTCCTTCACACTGCGCAAACGCGTAGCAACAAATCCAGAGCGATGTGGAACTATGACGCAATGAGTGAATGGGGAAGTTTCCGTGTTGCGGCGGAAAATTGAAGCACATCAAAATGCATCAACACGACGAATCTAACATGGCATAAAAACAATGCCATACTTGACGGAGTTTGGCTACATCGAGGCTCACTGCAGTAAAAAAGACGTACGGAGGATCAGATAGCAGGTAAAGCAGCGCACAGCTACAAACACTCACCCGGATTAGCATGACGGTCAGAAAGCTAAACAAATAACCCGCAAAATTATTTAAGTCTTCGAGCTGCGATGTAAGGCGCTGGTTCTGCTCTCGATGTTGAACCGCTGCTACAGGATGAACTTTTGCAGACGGAGCGCCGCTTCTG
>NW_006800946.1:7839-25150 GCF_000485575.1 Poecilia formosa | reverse complement strand
TATGTGATCAGTATCAGTATCGGTGATCGGCTCTCATGGGTGATCGATATCGGTATCGGCTGGAAAAAACCTGATCGGCACATCTCTACCGCCAAACAATAACTTGTTTATCGACATTGCAGATGGCAAACTAAAGCTTATAAATATATTTACAAGCTGCCTGTCATGTAAACTAAAAAGATGAAGTAATACAGCAGCTTAATGAAAGCCAGTTATAAAATAAATTAAATAAAACTTACTGTAATTTATGATAAAATAAAACAAATTAAACAAAACTTCCACAGGTAGGATGTATTTCAGTGATTCTTGAAAATAGGGACAAAATGGGTTCTAATTGTCCCATTTTTTTTAATTATTATTTCTCAATCTTATATATGCAAATATGACAAATAATGTTTAGGAAATGTAAAGATGATATGGTGCAGGCTCCCAGTTGCAATTTTTTTTTAATTTAAATTTTTAATCGACCTGACCCAGAACGTTGTCATCACCATCTGACAAAAATAAATATAAAATGATTTTTAAAATATCCCATAAGTGATATTTTTACTCATTTTACAGACAAATGCTTCTCGAGACAAAATAAATATTTAAAACAAAAAACAACAAAAAGTCCATCTGACGGAGTTGACACAGAACTGAAGGTGGTGACAAACTAGTGAGTAAAATGAAAAACTTGATACATGTGAAGTAATGCAATTCATGTAAAATACATTAAAATAAATTAATTGCACAATTAAGTGAGATTTGATAACAATTTCACTGAAAGAGTCAGAAAAACTCTGATGGAGTTGATGAAATGCCAAACTACCTCAATTTGTATGATGTTATTCTGAAGGAGGCCATATTGTAGCTCATCAGGTCCATGAAATCTTTACAGTATACTAAAATTAATCATTTATTTCACAAAATTTCATCAAAGTTTTGTAAATTGTCAGTTATGGTATTGACATATCATGGTTGTGACAAGCAACTTAGGAATAAAACAGAAGAAAAACTAAAGAATAACATAAGCTAACCAGAGCTAACTAGCTCTCTTAGCAAAGGAAGAGAAAAGACGACGTCATGGGGTCCTCAGAAGTTCTGGTGCTCCCCAATAATGCCTGATTTTTTTACATTCTTTTCATGTCTGACGGTGTTGACAAAAACTAGAGACACATTTCAACGGAGTGGGAAAATATCTAAAAAGTATTTTTAATTCAATTCATTGATACTTTTATAATTATTTATATGACTACTGTGTAAGCCGGACAGAGAGAACTTCCGGGTCAGATCGCTTGTCAATAATGAAATAACCACAAGTGAAATTAACAGGCCGTTTTCTTTTTTCTTTTTGCAATTGCTGTTTTTCTAATTTTGTTTTAAAAACGAAAAAACAAAAAAACACATGCTTGTTTTGTTTTTCCAATTTTATTTTGAAACGAAAAAACCAAAGAACGAACCATACACGGATTAGTTTAGTCAGATATTTGAAAAAATAAAATAAAACAATATTGTGTGTATATTTTATTCAAATTTGGTGCTTTATCCATAGGACCTGTTTTGTCCCTATTCTCAAGAATCACTGATTTATAAAAAATCTGCCGAGTAAGCAGTACGTGACGTAACATCGATATGCGCATGCGCATTACCACAAGGTAGGACGGATTTACGGGTAACATAAACAGAACACTGGCACTGCGCAGGCTTGATCCCGGTGGATTAGATCCTCCAACACTATTCTGGCTGCTAAAAGTTTACTAAAAAGTTTACAATCAACATTTAAAAGGGTGATGAGTTGCCAGTTTTTAAGATCTCTTTTGTCTTTGTCTTTATATAAAAGTTTAACTATTCCTGTTCTAAAACTATCTGAGAGTCTGTCTAATTTGCTAAAATCAGTAAAAACAACGATTAAATCAGGTGCTAAAATGTCCCAAGATGTTTAATAAAATTCTAAAGGGAGTCTGTCTGAGCCCCGGGATTTTCCTCTTTTAAAACTCTTCAGTGACTGATAAAGCTCTAAAGGGTAAAATCCTGCTCTAAATAACAAATTTATTTCATGTTTTTCAAGAAAATTTAAGGTTTCTTTTATATTTTCTTCATTGACTGTTTTTTCTGTATATAATACACTATAAAACTTTTCAATCACTGTTTTCATTTCTTCAATGTTTTAAACAATATTTCCATTATCTGACTTTAGTTCAGAAATAAAACTTGTATTATTTACTATTTTCTTTCAAAAGTATCTTGTACATTTTTCTCCTTCTATTTCTCTCTCTACTTCTTAAAATCACTCCTACTCTTTACTTCTGCTAAAATGCTCATTTCTTTTTTGACTTCTCTTATTTCTTTATTAAAACCTATGCCCTGTTGGTTTAAAATGTGATATGTCTGTAGTCTTTTCTGCAGCCCCGTATGACTCTGTTCTTTCATCTTTTTCTTTTTTCCTGCTTGTCGAAAGAAAGTCTGGGTCCTACCTTTCACCATCTCCCACCACTGTGCTCGTGTTTTGTACAGGTCTTGGAGGGTCTTCCACTCGCGGTACCGCTCCCAGTACTGGCTGACCAGAGCCTGGTCCACCAGCAGGGAGCAGTTGAGCTTCCACAGACCTCTTCTGGTCGTCGCACCTGAAGGGAGTGAAAGCGTGCAGGACAGAAGGAGGTGATCGGAAAAAAGAAAGCCAGTGACAATCTAGCATCGGTTAGGGCGCAATCCCTTGTAAAGAAGTAATCAATGCGAGAGGCCTTACAGCAGTGGTCCCCAAACTGCGGCCCGAGGGTCGGATCCGGCCCGCCTCCACACTTGGTCCGGCCCCCTGAACAATACCAGAGAGCATTTAGATTTTTTTTCATATACCGTATTTTCCGGGCTATAAGTCGCTACTTTTTTCCTCAACTTTGAACCTTGCGGCTTATATGTGGATTTTTCTTCAACCACCAGGGGGCTCTTTAGCAGGAAGTGAATCATTGGAAGTCAAAATTGGAAATAAAAGAAGAAAGCGCCCATTAAAACAGAATTAGGTTTTAATAGGGAATTGAAATTTGAGAATGTTGTTGATCAGTTAAATAGCATTGAGGGGNTAATAGGGAATTGAAATTTGAGAATGTTGTTGATCAGTTAAATAGCATTGAGGGGAAAAAGAAGATTTTTCGTTTTTTTAAATAACACTGGGATCATTATGAGAATTTGAGGTATAGATATTAGGATCCAGTAGATGGCAGTAGTGCAACAATAATGGATGCAAGCTGCCGTTGAAATCTAAAGAAGAAGAAGAAGAAGAAGAAGAAGAAGAAGAAGAAGGCGCCCATTTTCATTAGCTCATGCTAATAGCAGACACGAAGGATCAGCACTTTTACTGTTAGAATTACCGTTCAGAAACTACTGTAATCAGTTCAGTTAAATCTAAACTTGGCAACTTTTTCTTTTTCAACCCTAATAAATGTGATATTTAATTGACCTGTTATGACTCATATTTTAGGTGTCCACCCCCCTCTGCTGCTGCATCGCTGTGGAAAACCTGGAGCGGCAGAGAAATCTGCGGCTTATAGTCCGGTGCGGCTTATAGTCCGGAAAATACGGTATTTATTTCATAAATAGTCTTATTTCCTGGATTTTTTCTGTGAAGAACCCAGAGAGGGTTATTTGATTGTGGTTTCTGGAAAACAAGAAATTTTTACATTTAGGCACTCCTGCAATCGTCACACTTTTTCTGTTACAAACTGACTCCGGCCCCCCACTAGAGAAGGGAAAAGTTATGTGGCCCTCACAGGAAAAAGTTTGGGGACCCCTGCCTTAGAGCTATGATCACTGACCCAGCCCTCCTCTCCAGGATGCATGGTTTTAAAACAGTCTACTGGTTTAAAATCCCCAACAATTCTCTGTAATAAAAGCAGTGTCTTGTCTACCTTAAAATCCTGTCTTTTCTAGTTAAAGTACAGTTAAAATCCCCCTCAATTACTAAAGGTTTTGTTCCTAGCATGCGGGGCTGTAGTTCCTCTAAAACACGTGTCAAACTCAAGGCCCGCGGGCCACATGTGGCCCGCCATGTCATTTTATGTGGCCCCCCAGCATTTTATAGGCCCATGATTGACTTCAAATAGGTTTTGAGCACAAATTGACTACAAACTACATCTCCCATAATGCATTCCGATTGTTACCAGCCAACATTACGGCTTCTCGCCACTACAGAGCAGCAGAGTCACCTCAAGCTGCTTATTAATTTTCCCAGCGAATAAAACAGAGACATCGACAAGCTAACATCAAAACATCCAAGAAAAGAAAAATCGATTTACAAGTAAGACTGTGAATGAAGATGTGTGTGAGTTGGTGTCAGGGCGGTAGGTGGCGCTAGACTTTTTTTGTTATCCGTTATCTTGACCGTGATTAGCAGTTAATTCAACCATAGATAATGGTAATAAGGGCTTCAGATTTCACAGGTGAGGAAAAAGTTTTAATTTAAAGGAAACATTGAACAAGTGAGCAGTGGGTCAGTTATACTAGCCTAACTGTTGCTGGCCTGCTATTAACTTTGATAACCTTAGCATGTGCTGCGCAGTTCGGTGTGTTTTGGTTCCGTTAGCACTAAAATAAGACAACCCGCCCAACAAGTCGTCAGTTGATCAGCTGTTTAAGATGTTCTGTTTTAGTGTTTTTGCTACTTTTTTGTGTGGGAAATGTTTACTTTTTGGTGTTGATTCCCCTGATAGGTGATCTCCTCTGTCTGCTCGTTGAGCTGTTTGTCGGTTGCCATGGTAACGGGTAGTGTGTAATACCGACATACAGAGCGAGAAAAGGTGGAATAGAAGTTGTTGGAGCCATTTTTTCTTTATTTCTTTATCCATTTGGATTTTGTTACTTTATTCTTAAATTTCTATTTTTTGTATTATTTACAGAGTTTATTTGTAGGCTGATAATTGTTGACTTCATTTATTTTTTTTGTTTTATTATTTTTCTTATGTATTTTCTAAATTTAGACAGGAAGTAATGTGGGTCAGTCCACTTCCTATAAGTGCAGGGGCCTGGTGAAGGACCAGCAGGCATTTGGGTTTGGGGCCGATGGTTTTTACCAGAGCAAGAGAGGTAGCATGAGAACAAAGGAAAGTTTGATCTCTGTAATTGGTGAAAGAGGAAATAAATCACCAAGAATAATCAATAAGTTTGGACACTGAACCTTCTTTTGCCCGTGTCGAGAAACATGACCCCAGTGCCTCAGTAGTGGTTTGGTGGAACTTTTATTGGATGTTTGGCCAATCAGAAGTGGTTCTGTCTAGTTTGGTTCTGTCTAGTTTGGTTCTGTCTAGTTTGGTTCTTCACCTGTTTATCAGCCTTATTGTACCTTTATTGCGGCACACTGCAGCCGCTGCAGTTCCTAAAAACAAGCGACAAAAACTGAGCTATGTATTTAATGTACAAATTAGGAAAGTAGGAATAAAGACTTACGAGTAATTAAAATTGTACTTTATTAGCAATAGCAGTAAATCAAAAATAAAAAGTGTAATTTGAATACATTACTAATATAGTAGTAGTATATTTAAAGTGTATTAAAAGTATATTTTTAATATATTTCTATGACAGAATTAGTACACTCAAAATATGGAATATTCTTAAATATTTCTCTTGAATACTACATAAAAACATATACTTACTATATAACATATACTGAGTACTACTTGAAGTTGTTCCAGAAAAGTACGTTGAAGTATACTAAAAGTTGTAATTTAATACTATTTAAATACTATTAAAGTATACTAAGCACAAAAAAAGTTGTTCCAAAATAGTACAGTTTAAGTACATTAATCAGAGTATGCTAAAGTACGTTAAAATTTAATATACTAAAGTATACTTATTTTTTCCTAGGGGATATCATGATCTAAAGAAATGGTACCAGACTGTCACTGCGACGCAGCTCTAGGCCCCGACGCCTCCTGCTTACTGTTCGCTCTGCTTCTCCTTCGCGTTTCTATCAGGTGGGTTAAAGCCACTGCTGACGGGATCTGGGCTAGAGGTGAGCGGCTGTGAATAGATATTACTGTTATTGTTTATTAAACTGATTTATAAAACAGTTCACTGAAGTAAAAAGAAAGTTTATAATTAAACTGAAAATATAAACGTACTCAGTTTGTTTCTGTTCTTTACCCGCAAACACAGACAGTAACTAACAGGATGTATGTAACTTCCTGTTTTCATCAGCATGTTGCCAAACGGAAAGATGAAGCTGACTTTGTGTGTGACCTTTTGCTCATTTCTTCTCTGCTATTTTTGTTGTAAACTGTTTCTCCTGTTTTGTGATTAGCCAGGGAGTTCAGGATTTATACCTTTTTCAGTTCTCATCTTGAAATTGGTTGTTTTATTTTGCAAGGGGATGTTTTGGTTCTTTTGGCCTCGGAGGCCCTGAAGCTTAAAGCTTCCCTGTGTTTTTCTCCTCTTGTGATTGAGATTTTAACTAAATTGTAAAATAAACTGATGTAAACTGTTTAGTCATTACTGTTTTTGTGTTATACCCAGTGCCAGAATTTGCCGTTAGTTGTCTTGGGAACGGGTTGTAACATCAATAAGAACAAATTCAGATGATAAAATCAACAAAGTGAGAGCATTGTGCTGCTGGGACAAAGAGATAAACTGTTCAGAATGTTGTGGTTACCAAAACAAACCATAAGGGGGCGTCTATTCAAGACAGCCCCACATATAACTTGGTATTAAATGAATAATCCCTGTATTTGTTTTTATTCTTAACTGTGGTTTTATGTTCACATATTTTTAATACATCACATTTCTTTTATTTTAAAATGTTTTATATTGCAAGCTGTTTTGTTCCTTTTATTCCATCATGTCCAGAGATCCAGATCCTTTCTAATAGAAATTCTTCTTTTCTTTCCAATGTTTATTTATTTATTTATTTATTTATTTTTTATTTTTTTGGAGGGGGGGGGGAGTTTTCCTCAATTAATCTGCAAACCTGGACGTGGATTATTCCTATGTCAGATCAGCTGTTTTATACCAAAAAGCAACATTTTCTTGCTTGGTCTGATCTTGTGAGACAATGTGAGCAGAGAAAAAATGTCTTAACTCAATCATTCCAGAGATGAAAAGCAGCTCTGCAACAGACCAGTTTTCCTGTTTTATTATCCCTGAAAGCAACAAGGACAGCGGACGTTTACTGAATTAAAGAGAAACAATTTAAAGATGAATAAACTCCAATTAAACTAGTTGGCATGTAGAAAACATTACTGGTTGTTTTAAGGACTTGGTGACCCCAAGATGCCTCTTTCTGCTGACAGTGAGCTTCTTTCCCTGGGAGTCAACATGAACCTGATGGTTCTGGTCCAGATGACTTTGTCACCATTTCTGTTGTTCTAAACTTTATAATTACCTTTCTGACTAAAGCTGTGGGCTGGTTTTAGTGGGTTGATAGTTTCTTGGATTCAAGTAGATCAACAAGTGAAGATATAGTTGGACTGCATGTTCGCTTGTCTTTCCCATTTAGAAGCTTGAAGGTCATGAAAGATATTTTCCCCACTGAATAAAACTCCTCAATGTCAAAACATTGTTTGTTTTGACATTTTCAATGAGGGAAACTAATTCATTTTAAATCTTTTTAAATATATTTACCATTAAAGTCCATAAATTCAGATTAATCTATTTTACAGCAGAAATCTTTGATTTATTTTCTTCCACTGTGATGTAAAATAATTTGTGAATTTAACAAATCAGAAACAAAGTGTTTTTATAAACACATCTTTCTCTGATTATTCTGTCTCTTCATCACATCAGAGTAAATCTATCAGAGAATTTTAGAGCACTTCTTAAAACATGCAAAGTGATTCTATGTGTGTTGCAGATTTCTCCCCGGGTCCATCTTGTGAACGAGGTCTGCATCTCAATGTCTATTATTTTATTTTATTTTATTTTACCTTGTTAAATAAAGGAAATAAATAAAATGTTTCATCTGATCAGTTGGTCTGAAGATCAAAGATCATCTGAAATGTTAATAATCCTGAAAGATTTTCAGCTCAGAAATGAAGCAGCAGCTGATCTGAGATCAGTGATGGAGGTCAAAGGTCGGTTACAGTCAGACTGGACAGCAGGTCAATGAGCTTAGAGCGCCACCATGTGGTCACACACAGTCACTGCAGCTGCATGAACATTGCTGATATAACGAAGAATAAATTTCTCATTGTAGAAAAATTTTTGTGTGTTAGAATAGTGAGAGAATTTTAAAGGGCAAAACCATAAAATTTAGGCACAAAACATCCAATTAAATACATTTGTGCTTCAAGTTTTAAGATGTTTGTTTTTTCACATACTTAATAAATATAAGATTTAATATCAACAAAGTACAAAAGTCAAAATATAATTTTAGTATATGTAGTGGCGATCGATTGTCAAACCAAACAAACCAACAAAAGTTCCAGTAAGCCTAAGACACTGGGGTCAAGTTTCTCAACGCAGGCAAAGAAGGTTCAATATCCAAACTTGTAAATTGTTCTTGATGATTTATTTTCACATTTTTGCAAAACAATTACAGAGATCAAACTTCCTTTTGTTCTCTCTGCCACCTCTCTTGCTCTGGTAAAAACCATCAGCCCCAAACCCAAATGCCTGCTTGTCCTTCACCAGGCCCCTACACTTATAGGAAGTGGACCAACCCACATCACTTCCTGTTTACTTAGAAAATAAATAAGACAAATAATAAAACAAAAGATAAATAATATCAACGATTATTAACCTACAAATAAGTTCTGTAAATACCGGTAATACAAAAAAATATAAATTTAAGAATAAACTAACAAAATTCAAATGGATAAAGAAAATAAAGAATAAATAGCTCCAACATGATAAATGAATAAAGTTTTCAATAAAACCAACTCTTCTTTATGTTTTAAATGATTTATTTCTAACAAAAAGATACAGGTCAAAAACAGAGGAAACTAAAAGAAACAGCAGCATCAGAAAAACAACAGGTCAGTAAATGTAGCTGACAGATTGTTGGATCTTATTTACTTTACTTTAATATCCAGGTCTTTCACCTTATTGGTGCCAGTTATATTTATAAGTATTTATAAGTATTAAAAAGGTTTTCTCTGGTTTTCTTTTATTTTACTTACTTGTTACAACAATGATTGACTCATAAAACATATTTTTTCTTCAAACCAACTCCCTGCCAGAATATAAACAATACGAGATAAAATCTCTGAAATATAATATAATAATCTCTGAAACACTGAAATCTATTCAGGCAGCTGACTGGACAGATTTGATCTCTTGTTTTCAGTGTTTTCCAGCATCTATTGTTTATTACAGCTCATTTCAGTATGTCAGAACAGGAGAGCTGCACAACAAAGGAAGGCACTTTGTAATCGACGTGTTAATCCAAACGCAGATGAAAACAACACTAGGACCATTAGTAGTTCTGCTTATTGAACTTGAAAATACTCAACATAATACAAACAGAGGAACAAGATAAAATCATAACCCACTGAATACTTTATGAATAATCATATTCATAAATACTTTGAGTTTTTAAATACTCAACGTATTTATGAGTACTTTATGATTACTCATGAATACTCATAAAGTGAGTACTTTGAGACAAATATGTTGTTTTCTCCCAGAGGTTTTAGGCTGACTTGATGTTAAAACTGTCTCTTGGATATTAAACAAAAAAGCCAAAATGAATATAAAATATGAAAAACATTAAGGCAGACCTCAGGTGTTTTGATGTTGCACTCACAGCGGATTATTTGTTACATCTTTGTGATATGTTGTGGATTCTCTCAGATCTGACCAGGATGTAGCCAAAAATAAACTTTTCTATAATAACAAAATATACATAAAATTATGCTTACTCTTTTGGAATTTAACAAACATCAACTTTCTCAAGTTATTTAGGATTTTCTCTCTAAACTTGGAGGAGCTTTGAGAAAAAGTAATTTCTGATTGGTTGATCTTTGGTGGTTTCAACATAAAGTCAACAGAGTGTAACATCTCTGGATTACTTGATCAGCTCAATGCAACTCTACAAATTATAAACAAACAGGGGATGAGGACAAGAAATTATGGGATGTTCTGCATATAAACTCATGTAATACTGACTGCTTTTTGGGTTTTTTGTCTTCTACTCAAAGGAAAAATGTAACTTGGGAGTTTGAGATTTGGTCCATCCTATTCACTGATTTAAAACCAGGCAACTTGGTTAATTAATACTTTCTTTCTTTCCTATAACGCCACTGAGAGCAGCTCCTTCACTTCACCAACATGACTATTAGATCTATTTCTCTGTGTTGTTCAATTTTGACTAAACTTTTGTTCACTACTTACTGGCCACTAGGGGGCAGCACTGTTCTTAGAAATAGAGATGGCTATTAATAACCCATCCATCCATCCATTTTCTGAACACCCTTGTCCCTCAGTGGGGTCGGGAGGGGTGCTGGTGCCTATCTCCAGCTAACGTTCCGGGCGAGAGGCGGGGTACACCCTGGACAGGTCGCCAGTCTGTCGCAGGGGCTTTTAATAACCACCTTTACATATTTATGGCACCATTGTAGTCTTTAACTTTTGGTCACAAACTGCTAACATGGTACAATGAGAGCTATGTTTGGTCTTCTGGCCAAAGGAAGTTCCAATAAATTGAAGTTCTTTCAATCAGACCAAAGAGTTTAAAGGATTTGATACAGTCAACAAACAAAATAGCTACTTTTACTGACTTGATCAGGCAGCAAATCAACAAGAGGATTTTAGGCATTAAAACCTAAAACTGAGCAAAAGTAGCTAATAATATGAGGTAGGTGTGTTTATCAAAGTGCATGTTTACAAAATTTGGAAGATTACCACTAAAAAGATAAACCCAAACCATTTTGGATTTGGTGTCTTCAGAGATTCACATGAAGGCACAGCAGCTGCAGGGAGACAAAACAAGAAAATCTTACTTCTTTTATTTTTCTCCAAACAAACATTGCGGTTTTAACTTGAGGACAAAGTGGAGCATTTTATATATTATTGCTTGTGTGTTTTGTGTTAGGAGTAAACACACTTTTAGAAAGAACTGATAAAAAGCTTAATACGTCTTGGTCATAAATGAATAACTGAGGTCAGATATTATTAAGGAGAAGAAAGACTTCAATTACTGAAGAAGAATGTGTTTTGTGATTTTAGTTGATTTAGTTTGATGGTGGACCAGAAAACCTGACCAAGTTGGATTCATTTTTTTATATGTTGAAGGGTGTCAATGATTCAAAACCTATAGCAATGAAATCAGAACACCCAGCCACATTTATTGGCACCCTGATAAAAACCTTTTTTAAAAACAATCTTACCTTGTATACACTCACTTTGAAACAGTTTGAAGCATCCAACATGTCACACATATTACAAAAAAATAATTGATTTCAATAAAAATCATCAGTGAAAACTGTTGATATGGTTGGTGTTAATTTATCTAAACCAGAGGTCTCATTCTCGCGGCCCGCAGGACGATGTCTTGTGGCCCCCACCGTGATATGAAAGTATAATATTAGTGCGGCCCACAGGGTGAGCGGACCTCTGAAGGAAGTCCCGCCCGCCGTTCCTCGTCATGGCTGACATTCGGTGCTAGGCTAAACTACAATGACTTCACGCACACTACATTTGTAACAATAACATGGCGGATGATGGACCACTCCGGTACCAGTTGCCTTTTTTTGCAGTTGCTATTCCTGTACTTTCTACCATTTTTTTAAATATAAAGTTTATTTGATAGGGACAGACACACATCGACATAGACAAACTGAACAAAACAGCAGTCCCATGTTTACATCATGGTGCAATAGCAACAGCTAATTCGCAGCATTATGTTGCATACAACATACATAATGTATGCATTATAATGCATACAGCATGCAACATAATGTTGTATGCATCATAATGTTGTATACATCATAATGCATACAACATTATGTATGTTGTATGCAACATAATGTATACAGACAGAGAAATGTAAAACATCAAGAATGGGAACAGTTCTGTTTTTGACATAATCAGAGTTTTGTTTGATTTTTGAACCTACTAAAACTGGTTACGGACTTTAAATCAACAGGAAGTGAGGTCCAAACTGCAGATCCCCTCACAGACAGAGCACTTTGAGCAAAAGTGGTTCTTCGAAAGGGGACCTTACAATTTCCATCTAAAGCTGCTCTGGTAGATCTGCTATTGCCCTGCAGTCTCTGTATGCAATCGCTTAATGGTGTAGGTCAGTGTTTCTCAACCTTTTTTGGGCCAGCGCCCCACTAGCCCTTATCCAGGTCCCTCACCGCCCCCCACCAAAGAATTTGTAGGCTACTTTGCACTGACTATTATTTTATTATTAATATTAATATCACTATTGTAGATGCTTTGATTTTTATGCTTGTTTCTGTATTTATCATCAAAAATAATTTTGAACAAAAACGCAATGTGAATAGAAATTATTTTCACAGGCATCTACAAAAAATGTAATGAACATTCAATTTAAAACCAGTAGGCCTAACATAAGACAGCATGTCTGCTTTTTTGGAAAAATCGAAATTATGACTTTGAAAGTCGAAATTATGACTTCCTGTTGGTCTTTTGGTCTTTTATTTATTTTTTTCATGGCAGAAATGGGCTTCCATACCTAACAGCAGCCAATCAGAGTGGAAAAAATATTCTTATTCTTTGCCATTTTCTAGTTGTTAAATCTTGCACAAAATGATCACAAAATGATCAGATAAAAGATGTTCAACATGCCAGTTTAAACTTTGAACTATTTGCAAACCGACTGAGCTCTGCAACATTAAAACATGGATAGAACTGTAACTACATTAATCAAAGCTCTTCTTCTCTTCAGTGTTTCTGTTTCTGGTGGTGCAGTGCTGCCTTCAGGAGAATGGGACATCAGAGGATCATCCATAAAATTTCACCCACATGGCATTTATTGTGCAAACCAGAGCTTTCAGTGGAGAAATAAAAGTTCATTTTAATGCCATACAAATATGAGACAGAAACATGGATTATATCTTCATATAGACCCGTCTATTGATTTATAGGTCAATAGTTTCACTGGACAGAAATTACAAAGAACAAATCTGGTTCTTAATCAAATCCTAATGAGTCAAATTGAAAGTGTCATGGAGTCGTCAGCCTCATGACATTAACACTGACATGGAAAATAATATTGAAGAAATAAATATATCAAATCTAATTAAAAACATAAATACGTGACAAGTTATTTACTGTTATGGTCTGTAAGATATATTTATTCTCAGTATTAGATGTGGTCTCAACAAACCCATGGCACTTCAACAATATTATTTTACCTTTTATCTGGAAATAGTGTCTGTTTATTCTTGCCATACATTCCTCTGTATTAAGTATTGCTCTAAAGGTCTTGCCATACCAGTTTATTCCTGTGTATTTACTTCAGTTTCTTAGTTTATTCTTGCATCTTGTTCTTCATTTATTTCCATTTAGTTTCTTTTGATTAGTATTGTCCTCTCTTGGTTTATTGCTATGTCCACTTTAGTTTCTTTCCTGTTAGATTTATTTTATCATTTATTGACCATCAGTAATCTTCACTCATCACCCCCTGCGCCTCCTAATCATCATGTTTCACATCATGTGTTGATTTTTCACTATTCAGCGTCGGATTCTCTGTTTTTATGCCATAATTCACATCTAGTTCATTGCTCCGTTTTATGTCCCGCTTCTCCTGTTTCAGAGTTTTGCGCAATGTGCGCGTCTTTTTTTTTAACCCCCTATGTCGCGCAGCGTTCGGGAAACGTATCGATGGGGAAAAGGCAGACTGACATAAACCTCTTAAAACAACGGAAACAATTTCTGCATTCTGATTATTGAAATTTAAAAGTGCTTTGTTACTGTTGTTCTATCACCCCCGTTTCATACCGGACCACTTACAGCACCGGTGTTACTGCTATAAAATGAACGCTCTCTATCGTGGAATCTCCCGTGGAGGGATTTCTTTATTTAAATGGGTTCATTTTTCAGAGGGATACACAGTGAGGGTGTCGTGATGTTAATATGCTGCTCCGGTTGGACGGCAACAACTTCCAACGTGTTAGCCTCCATGTTTACTTCCGCAAACACTGAGCACTTCTTCTTTTTATGGCAGTTGGCAGAACACTGAGAACGATGACGCTATGGCGCCCTCTACTGCGTATGCGGGACACTTTCAGGTCGTTTGCCCGTTCACACTGCAGAACGCATACAGGTCGCATTTACTGGCAATGTGAACGGCCCCGGCAAAAAAAATCGGAATTGGGTCACTTCAGGCTGCACCCATTATCTGCACCTGCATCCCCATGTGGCACAGTAGCTGCACTGCTGCTTAGAGCATCGCTCTGCAGAGGACTGTGGGTTCCAGCCTTTTCCTTTTCCATACAGGTCGCATATGTGTGCCAGTGTGAACGGCCTGGCAAAAAAAATCCGATTTGACAGAAAAATCGGAATTGGGTCACTTTAGGCTGCAGTGTGAACGCAACCTCAATTTTGTCACACCCTCATCATGTCTTTGTCAAAGCCAAAGCCTGCAGCTCATGTATTTTAGAAATAATTAAATGCTGATGACATTTGAGGATATTTTTTAAATGTTTTTTTGTGGAATCCTTTTTGCGGCCCAGCCTCACCCAGACTCTGCCTCCAGTGGCCCCCGGGTACATTGAGTTTGAGACCCGTGATCTAAATTCTCCATTTGTATGGAGAGACCTAAAAATGGCTGAACAGATGTTTCCCATCCAACTTAATGGAACTGGAGAAGAACTGAAGAGTGCACCAAACTGCCAGAAGATAGATGAGCTGAGCTAAGAAGATAGGTGGCATTGAATTCATAAAGACTGGAGTCTGGAAAAGCTGCCGCAGGTGGAGACACAAAGTGTTAAACAAAGGCTGTGGTTGCTAAAGTAAATGTAATTTCTTGGTTTTCTATTTTTAATACATTTGCAAAACACTCAAAAACCTGCAATATGCATGGATGTAACAAAATAAATGTGGAAAAAGTAAACGCTGTGAATAGTTTGTGAATGCACTATTCTATACAAGACTGACGCAACTACTGCAGACTTTGGTCACAAAGCTGTCACATAATGTTTGAATGTTTGACATTAGCTAAATTCATCGCACAGACATTCTTTTTTTCGTGCGATACAGCCCTGACAGAGAGAATGTTCCTCTTGGAGAAAATCTCTGCAGATCATGCAGAAATATTCTCTCTTCAACCCCTTCAGAATCACCACTGGATTGTACATGCAAAGCATGCAAGTCTTTCACTTCACTGTGTTGTTAGCGATTCAAACCTTGGGATCACCTACAATCCCATTACCCAGATTCAGTGTGAGCCAAATGATGTTTAAACTGGATGAGCTGATTATGCCAGCAGATACTTTGATTATGTAAAGGGTTACATTTTCTAGTGTTTCTAATGTTTCGGTGGCTCAATGTAAAGTAAAATTCATCCTCAAATCAATTTTTTTTTGCTGGTAAACTGCCTAAATAAGTTATTAGGGGTTGTTGTGTTTCTGTGTGCATTGTGACATTTTTTGCAATTATTTTAGTTCTGCATTATTCTGCATTTCTGTCCATGGCACGCCTCCTGTTGGCCATTTAGTAGTTGGAGCAGCAAGCGTTGCCATGGCAACTGGCAAGCATTGACGATAGCCTTACTCAGCTTTACAAATATGTTTTTTATTTACAATGGAATGGGACTCCTCTGCTCTGGCTATTGGTGAAGGTCTGGTGTTGAACAAATGGCTGTCAGACTGGCTGCATTGCTGAGGAAACTGGAGAAGCTAATAGCGGCTCTCACTCAGAAAAGACAGACTGGCTGCAGCCGAGCTGCTGCAGAGCATTGCGTTCCCCTGGAGTCTCTTTTGGGAGGGATTGTCTCGAATAACCAAGAAAGCAGAATTAAATTCAAGGCTGTATTACTACCATGCATCCAAGACAAATACAGAGTGGCCCCAAACAATATGATTCAATTCCTTTTTTAGACCTCTAAGTAACATAAATAAGTAACTTAGTTAGCCACTATAAGACTCTGATCAATCGATAGTGACAAAATGGCAAAGTTGACAACAATGCTTCTTTCGTCCTGTTCACTGCCCCACTCAGGCCCCCTCTCTGGCCGTGTATCTTGGCTCTGCCACTTTTCTGGAATTTTTCTAAATTTGCCAGGGTTGGGGTTTAGCTTTCAGAGGTTGGCTACACTTTAAATTTATGGCCACATCCCCAGTAAGATTATTATTATTATTTCTATTATTATTATTATTATTATTATTATTATTATTATTATTATTATTATTATTGTTGTTGTTGTTATTATTATTTANACCAGTTTATCCCTCTAACCAGTTTAATCAAACATAAAACACATTGACTAAAGTTATAATTGTGTCAGATTGTACAATGTGTCTTTGAAGGTAATTGTCATGTTCTGTGTTTCTGTGTGTTTATTTTGGAGTTTCTGTGTTGTCCTATTCCCTGAGTCTGTCTCTGCGTCTTCCCCGTTGATTGCTCCCCAGGTGTGTCTCATTCCCTTGATTACCCCGTCTGTATTTAAACCCACCTGTTGTCTGTGTTCCTCGTCGGATCCTCGTCGTGTGTATTGTAGTAAGTCAGTGTCGTTTGTGTCACGTCTTGTGTTCGCGCCAGTTGAACTGTTAAGTCCTGGATAGCGTTAGCTCTCGTTTCAGTCCTGTGTATCAGTTGCTACCGGTATTTGGCTGTGTGCTTGTCTTTCTGCCGTGCTGCCTGTTTTTGGACTGTGAGCGTCATTAAATTCATCATCTTCACCATAACCCGGGTTCCCTGCGTCTCTCCTCCTCACCACCAACCACACCTCATGACCGTAGGATCCGACCAAACCGGTGAGGATCGCCGTATTATGGACCCGTTGGGTAATGGAGATGTCGCCACCCTGCAAGCGACATTAAAGGAGTTTGGGGAGGCTATGGCCAAGCCGAACTCTGTCAGTCGTCGGCTCGGTTTGGTCACCTGGTTGGTGTTCGAGCTGGAGTACTGGGTCCCGCGACTGCCGCATCTGGGGCTGGAGAAGCTCCTGTTGGAGGCAGAGTGGGAGCGCCAGACTACTCTGGCCGTCATGGTGGGCGACCCTCTGCCTCCCAAGCCCGTCTGCCCGTCTCCAGCCACCTCCGTCCGCCCGTCTCCAGTCGCTACAGTCCCCGTGGTGCTGGGGTTTCAAGGAGCCAGGCTGTCCCCGGGACGTCAGGCGGCACGGCTAGTGGCGTGGCCCGCCCCAGAGTTCCCCGAGCCCGCTGCATGTGCGCAGCCCCCAGAGTTCCCCGAGCCCGCTGCATGTGCGCAGCCCCCA
>NW_006800946.1:0-4344 GCF_000485575.1 Poecilia formosa | reverse complement strand
TCCTGGTTTGTTTGTTTCCGTCACTCGCCAGTAGAACTGTCAAGTCCTGGTTTGTTTGTTTCCGTCTAGTCCGTTTTGACAGTTGCTACCGGTATTTAGCTGCGTGCTTGTTCCTGCCGTGCTGCCTGCCTTGGACTGTTTGTGTGCTATTTTTATTATCATTAAATACATCATCTTCACCATACCTGGGTCTCAGCGTCTCTCCTCACCACCAACACCCCCACCTCATGACAATGATACCATTATGTAAAAACAGAGGACAGACCAACAGTCAGGTTCAGAATCTCAGTCAACAGAAAGGAGTGAGGAAAGTGTGTCACAAAAAACATAAATATATAACTGACACCTAAACCTGAAGCAGCATCTGGCTGTAGTGCAAATATATTATATAATATAGTAATAAATTATTCTGTTAGGTAGATTTTTTGCAGAGTTTTGTTTTGTCTTTATAAAAATGACAAGTTTGATTAAGATATTTCACAAAAGTAAGAATGCCAGATTTTGTAACAGAACAAATACATAAAATTAGTCAAGTTTAAGATTTCTCATTAATTTATAATGCAAAAGGACTTAGTAACATAAAAAAACGTGCATTTTGCCAAGTCAAGCTAAAATATGAGACTCTATATTGAGCTGCTCTTCTTTGGAAGCTGAGCCACAAACTGAGGCTCTGAAAAGTGCAGAAATTCTCATCACTAATCACAAAGTCATATGAATCCATATCTCTTTTCATGATAATGATAATGTAATATTTGGAAATATATATATATATATATATAAAATAATATTATGACAAATAACCAGTTAGTGATCCAAACAGGTTTATGAGATTCCCATCAATAACAAATAGAAATCATCCAAATAGGGAGAATAATAGCTGATAGATTATTAATACATGAAAACTTCATGCAGTGAAACAGATTTTCCATTCAGACCTTTGTCAAATCTCAGAGTATTTTTAGACCAACATAGAAATGAAAAACTCTTTAATTTGTCCTTTAAACTTTAACTAATACAAGTAAACAGAGATAAAACATATAATGATGATGGAAAATAAAATAATGCTGTTGAGCATTAGAGAAATATTTAATAAGATAAAATTAAACTGAATAAAGAAATAAATTAACACAGATAAGAAAGAATTACTGAAGTTCAGGTAAAAGTCCTGCATTGCTGTTACATCATTCAGCATTTATCTGCTTCTGTATTGTAAAATATAGAGATCTGATCTTTTCCTCTTTCTTATTGATCATGTGACTCATTTGAAAGTATAAAACTGAACTGAATCCTGCTGTCGTGCTGACAGAGCAGCCAGTTCTCCCACCTGTCCCTCTCAGTGTCAACAGGACTTTTCATGTTGGCTTTGAACAAAACTGGTCACTAAATAAATAANTTGTTGTTATTATTATTTATTTATTTATTTATTTTTATTTTATTTTTATTTATTGTCCTTTTGTTTGGCATACTGCCTGTAGTTTTTTTTCTGTGGTGCTGCATCCTGATGGACAAACATTTTTCTTAACTGCTTACCAAAATGTGTCACGTTTGACTCTGTGTGGATGGAGCCTAAATTAATCTGCTTTGTTATTTGCATTCAATTTAATATGAAGGTTAATAAGTTCTGCTTACCTCTGACTGTGAGCTGATATTTTTTCTTGTGACATTCTCCGTTAATGAACAGCTGATACCATCCTGTGTCGTTGAGTCTCAGGTCAGTCAGGACACACAGCAGCTGTCCTTCCCCGTCCAGCTGGAGGTCACACAGCAGTCGACCTCTGAACTGATCATTTATGTACGGCTCAGGCCTAGACCTGCTGTCGTACTGATAAATACTCTTCTCTAACTCCATGATCCTCAGATTGATGTGCAGCCTGTCAGTTGTAGTTTTTGCAAAATGGATCCATGTCAGTGTGGCGTTCGAGTGCTCCTCTGCATCCAGAGTTTCATTCTCAGTTGGCAGAGATTTTCCTGCAGGTGACAGAAAGATGAATTAAAACACAAGGATAAAGGACCAGAAGATAGTGAAGTCCTTAGAAGTCCTCAGTTTCTGCCAGTATCAGTTCCTGAGGATTTCCTCACCTGATGCAGAGAAAACCAGAGTCCCAGTTAACACCAGCAGGATGGGAAGTTTCTTCCTCTTTGAGACTCTGTCCTGAGCCATTCACAGCTGTAAACAGAAATATGAATCAGTCTGAAAAGACAAAAACTTGTGTGAAAGAATCTCATGTTATAATTTTAAATAGATGAGTCAAACAGGTGCCTCAGTCCCACCTTGGTGTGTCTTGTGAGCAGGTGTCACCAGCATCAGTATCCTCTAATCCAACAGCAACTTCAGCCTCACCTGAAAGAGCAAGAAATAAATGTTTTTAGTGGAATAGTTGCTGAACACTTTCCATGTTACAAAACCTGGAACAATGATTATTGGCACTTTGTAGGAACCAAAATAACCTAAACATGATATGACTATAAAAACCAAATATCTAGTGTGGGTTTGAAAGTATGATAAGTGAGAGTTTCTGTTTTGCCCTTGGATATTATTGTTAGTTCCCATCATATTTAATTTATGTGAAATTTTGTTAACTTTAATGATATCTGCAGCTAACACCTACAAACTGAAAAACCTGCTAAATATATTTCAGTTTAAGACATTTAAGAATATACAGCACTCTCAAAATCAAGCCTCTTAGATATATTTTTATTTTATTATACATATTCACAAATTATATTCATATAATTTAAATACAATCATCTCCATTTTCAGATCTTCTGTTATGACAAATAATATCTTGATCATTTTCATCACATTATATTAGTTGGACAAGAAATTTGTAAGAAAATATAAGTAACATTTTACAATTGTAATACATGTCAGATGAAATTATTTGATTTATTACTATTTATTGATAGTGATGAATATTGCTGATATAAATGCTATTTGATGGTAAAATCTCTTTTTGGGTTGTGCTGATGTGGATGTAAAACAGTTCTACTGTTCTCAGGGTCAGAACAGTCAAGAAGTTTCCTTAGTAATAAGATTATTATGCAGTTCATGCGTCAGACTTGCTAATATTAAGGAAATTCTGTTAAAAGAAGAACGCTTCACAAACATACAGTCACCTGCTCTTACAATGGTGCTAAGCAGAAAAAAATTGTTGGATTAAGTTTCACTTTCTTCTGACTCAGGGATTCTTTGTCATTGTTTTCAGTTAAATTGGCAAATGCAATGCTTTTTTTTTCTGAAATAAATTATGGAAAGAGACCTGCAAAATAAATCCTTGCAAGTTCAAAGATATATTTGAGACATAGGATATTTGATATGGGGTGGCTTTGAAAAGTTACACAGTAAAACATTTACAGTAGTTCTTTGGTTTATTTTGCTTGTTATAGAGAAAATCAAACCAACATTAATTTTCCAGTCATATTTTCACCATATTATTCAAAGATATATAGATTTCATACTTCCAAACTAAATATTTAATTCACAAACTTGTAAATTAAATATATATATTCAAGCTAAGTATTTATCCAATATGCAAATTAGCTTCCAAAAAAGAAGATAGTGGACTATTGAAGTAAAAACCGGATTTTGCAGAATGCTATATAAACCCCTGCAGTTCAGGCCTCGTCCAAATCAAGTATTTTTTTAATCATCAGTTCTTTTCTTCTGAGCATGTCCAACATGTCTGCTGAAAACATGGGACGTGCCGTTCTAACAGCTTTGTAGACATTTGCTCATGGAAGTACAAAGCTGCTTCAAAAACAGCTGTGACTGCGGTCAGTAGCTCTTAAGTTTTGTTAGAGCGGCCGGTTTATTCATCAAAGATTTTACAAAACAATATATTGACTCATTTTCATATAAATATTTTTTCTTACTAATGAATAAACTAAAAGTCTGCCACTTTTATAGTCATTACAAAACAACTTGAGAGTGAAGATCTTAGTTTGCAAACTAGCTTCCTAGCTAAATATTACATTTGCAAGCTCATGAATTAAACATTAAGTTTGTATCTATGATATTTATAAATGTATGAATAAAACTGTGAAAAATTAACACCCATGTTTTTCTCTATGAAGGCTACATAAACTAAAATATTGCAGTTAATTATTTATTGTTGTGATTTTACAAACAGCATATCTCAGTGGCTCTGCCCTGTTTAAGGTAGAACTTTGTTTTTATTGGCAGCCTGGCTGCCTTGTGGCCAATCATGTGTGAGAATGTGACATGATTGTCATGATCCGTGGTTTTCTGTTTTGAGTTTTTCTGTGTTTATTCAGTCCTGTGTTCCTGTGAGTCTCTGTCCTGTCCTCCCCGTTGATTGCTCCCCAGGTGTGTCTCATTCCCTT
>NW_006800945.1:20861-39701 GCF_000485575.1 Poecilia formosa | reverse complement strand
CTGACTGAAAAGTTTCAACTTTATTTGCTCCTGACTGTGCAACAAAAAAAAAAGAAAAAAAAAATCAGGAAAGCTTTCTTTTCCTTTATCTTTTGAATGTTTTCATAGATTCTGTCTGCTTTCATTGTCTGAAGGATTACAAGCAGAAGATTTGAAATGAACTGTAAATATTACCCAGGAGCCACTGTAGTGACATTAAGGATTTTTACTTTTACACATGCACACACATTTGCACAGAGCATTTTTTAAAACAACATAACACTCTCCATTACTCTACAACTACTTTACATTCAATACAGTTTATGATTTTGGATGACATGTCACAAGTTTAAACTTTTAGCTTTTCTCACAAATTTCTCATAACTGTATGCCCACAGAATTCAGGATCTAAAAAAAAAGCAAAGCACCATGGAGGAAGATCTCACTGTCACGTGACATGTAATATATTTTTAGACTAACTCCAGTCCTACATGTGAAGTTGCTAAAAAAAAAAAAAGCAAAAAAAAAATAACTTGAGTTCACACAACTAAATTTAACATGGTTTAAACAGCCATTTTATCCTGAACTTTTTTTAAAGGCTGATGAAAGTTGCCTGAGCTTACAGAAGGTACCAGGCTGTAAAGCCAGCAAAGATGGCAACCCAGGCCGCCAGCGCCACCTGGCAGGGCAGACGACCCACAAGCGTCTTGACTAACTGGAGCGCATAGGTTGGATTCCCATTTGCAGCTGTACAGAGGAGAGGGGGAATGTTAGGCACGGAGAACAGACAGTTCAATTATGTCAAGTAGATAAGAACTGTTTATATAATAGTTCTTCCACCAAGAAATAAATGAAACAACTGTTTTAGTCATCCAACATTGGGTTGAACAATAAATCTAATCAAACCACATTGACACTCACATTGTTTAGTACTTTGAACTATCTTGTCAACATTCAATAGCCCTTTAACTTTTCCATCTCCACAGCATGATGCTGCCATCACGGTTTACCATGGAGACGGTGCGTTCAGTGATATGCAGTGTTAACTTTCTGCAAAAACATTCCTACAAGGTTCCTACACATTTGCTTTAAAACATGCAGACATTTTTAGACACTTTTGAGAGTTCTGAGTTTCACTGAAGCCATTTGAAAATATAACAGATATTTTTACGGGGGCCAAGCTTTAAGTATGTGTGGAACAAGGATAGAAGGAACGGTAGAACACAAAGAAGGAAGTAAAACAGGAGGTAAGACAAGGAAGGGAAGATGAAGCAGAAGTTAAAAAGGGATGTAAGGCATATAGTGTGTGTGGACTGAAGAAGGGAATACATAAACGACACAAGGAGGGCCAGAAATATGGGCACAAAAAGAAAAGAAGGAAAAAAATGAAGAACAAGAGGAGAGGACAAAGAAGATAATTTACACTAAAGAACAGCAAAGGCACCTTACCCATTTTGGCTGCATAGTACGGGCACTTGTTGAAATCATCTTCTTGAATGAGTTCTGCATGCCCAGAGACTTGCTCTTGGACTTCCTCTTTGATGGTGTTTCCAATTTCCTCAAGCTCTGAGAACACCTGATTAAAGAATTAATAATCCCCATGTTAACTTCAACCTTCTAGTTACAGCTTTATTGGACCCATCCTGCTCACCCACCATCATGTTGAATCCAAACGCCCTATTGGACTCGTCTACAATCCTCTGTTTGGCCTCCGGGTCCAGCTCCAGCTCATTCATCCTGCTGCGGTAGAGCTGCTTGAAGCCCCTGTGGCTGGTGATTCCTTCAAACTGGTAGAAGTTCAGACCCTCTCCCGATGCAGGCAGCTTCAGAGCCCTTTGGGCCACTTTCTTCAGGATCTGTCCTCCTGAGAGATCCCCCATGTAGCGGGTGTAGGAATGGGCCACCAACAGAACCGGGTCTGCCTCTCCCACCTCGTGGATCCGGTCCACGTAAGGCTTGGTGCCTGCAGAGAGGCTGATCTGCCGGAGAGAACGCCGCCATGACAAGTTTGCTTTTCATTGGTCATGAGCTTCCTGACAGCAACACAATTTGTTGCAGAGAATTAATGAAAACAATGTGACAAACTACATAGAGAGTAAACTATGACTGTGCTTTGTGCTCACTTGGCTCTCCCAGTCCGCTCCATAAAAATACTCCAGGTCCCGGGCCAGGGCCTCACGACGGTGCAACTCCGCAGGAAAATAGATTGGAGCTATGTGAGGGTGGTCCTTATTCTTCTCTATCTCCTCCTCCATCGCTGAATAGACAAAGTACAAAGCCACTGTGGCTCTCTGAATATAAAAGAGAAAAAAAGAAGCGCACAATTGCTTTAAACTCTGCGTGTTTTCATTCATACTATCAGGTTTGACTGGGGACCAAAATTACTACACTGAAAGTGGTACGTTTCACTTTCGCACTGCATTGTGACAAATTATCCAAACATTTGAAAAACTTGTTCACCTCATGGCCTGTGGTGGCGCTGTACCAAAAATCACTGAAGGAAATTACAAAAACCTCTGAAGAAGACGTGAGCGCAACCTAATTCTTCACAAAACATAAACAAAAATGGAGTGATATCAGATTTTAGCGCTTGTAGGATTTCTCTTTCGTCTTTGGTAGAAGACCACGACCAATTTCTCCTGCTAGCACGAGACTTGCGCAGTTATTTTGGCTGTATTTACCCACAATGCTTTCAAGAGCAAAAGCAAGTCTGCAGTCTGTTATTGAACCGAGACCTAGGTGTGAAGGCGGACCAGAGTTTGATTGTTTGATTGCGCATTCACACCTCCCTAAATGGACCAAAACAGCTGAGTTTCCAAAGCTCAGATGTTTGAATTGATCTCCATGTTTGTTTGGTAAACCAGTTTATGGAGCTTGAGGTATTTAAACTTGCACATAGCTCAGAACAACCATACGCAACAACAATTTTAATAGGTTCTCTATCTGAAATGCAAATATTTACAGTACATGCAGAAGTGGTAAAAAAACAAAACAAAAAATCGGATAATGTTCTAAAGGAAAGTACGACCATTTTCAATCATAGGGCCCTGTGTATTTTGAATATGTCAAGTATGTGTATTTTTAAAGTCAACCTTAAACACATCCTTGATGATGTGACCCCTGAGGAAATCTTTGACGAACTGACAGTTCTCTGCTCGATCGTGGGACTCCTTGGTGCCCTCGGCTAACATCTCAGACAGGTCGGTTGGACTTGTTGAAAAAGAGAGAAATAAAATACAGTTATTAACACTTCAAACATCTCACCATAGAGTAGGTATTTCAGGTGAAAGGCCCCGTTAGGTCTTTACCTAAGACCCTCATCATTGTCATCCACAATGATCCTGGCTCCTCCTTTCTTCACTCCATTGGATTTGGGTTCAGAGATTGAATTGCTATCCATCTTTTCTTGTTTTCAGAGTTGCCACCTTATTGAAGCAGGAATATAATAATATAACATTTAAATATGTGATTTCACAACTCTAAAGTCTGAATTACAGATCTTTAAAAAGAAAAACCAACTAACAGTCAAATTGTGCTAAAATAATTTCAGGACATCTTATGCTACTACTACCTACTACTGCAGTCAAGTGAACAGACACAACCAGCTTGCTTTAGGTTACATCTTGGATGCGCTGTATGTGGTGTATTACGGTAAAGGAACTCCTGAGTGTCGTTTTACACAGCTGCAGTTTATTCAGGTTGATATAAGCCGTGAGGAATTATTGTGTCGTTCCTGTAGAATACATGTGTGATAATAAAGTTGTTTGGCATTCCCTCACTATTGTGTTAAACTGTTGGAGTGTAGTGGGGTTTACATGACCAGCACCTGACATTTGGGGGACAGTTACAAAACTGTCACTGGAGGTCATGTCGAGAGCACATTAATAAGTCTGTTAATATGAAAAACTGTGCAAAAAGTAACTTTCATTCATTAACAGCCCAACACGTGAAATTCACCCTAGCGTGGTTTGTAGAAAATATGAAATTGAGAAGCTTTGTTTACCTTCTCAGTGCGCAGCCTGCCTTCCGAGGAGAAGGAAGAAGATGATTGGTTAAAAGCTACACCAATCATGAGTTTCAGCGAAGAAGTTTAGATGACGCGATGCATCACTTTGTTGCCTCTCCGGCGTGTCCGCCATATTGTGAGTGGCGATTCCACCAAGGTAAGTTTTGAGAACGAATGTATGGCATGAATAATGGTAAAATGTCACCATCGGCTAATACAAATGGAGTAACAAGTGTAGAAAATATTATTTTGTTTTTCTTAATTGTACAAAGAGTGATGATAATGAAGTTGAATGCACTTTTTCTGAAGATGTGTCTATCAAATCGACAGTAAATAAATTTGGCAGCTCGAACCAGGTTTCTGCAAGATATCTTAAACACGCCAATAAAAACTGATTTTCTGGATTTCTGAAACATGTCTATATGCACAACTAAAGCCAGTCAGCCATGGTAAAATGTTTGTAAAACTTTAAGAGCAAGGTATCCCTGTAGAATCTTAAAATATCGATACAAAACCCTGCATGTTACATAATTTATGATGATTTAATTCAGAAATACTTTACTGATCATGAAGGACATTTTGTAAGTCATATTATCTAAGTTCCTTCAAAGAGAAGATGCTGATTGCTGTGGGCAAGATGGATCTCCTATCAAGCTGTATTACAGCAGCACTGATGAAGCCTCTTTTGAAGAGGCTGCACAGGTTTGTCCATAATTTCCTTGATTTTTATAAATCCTCCGTTGCTCCATAAATTTCCAGCCTTCTTTATCAGCCTTTGTTGAGCCTTTTAAAGTCTCTGGTTCTGATGCTGCTGCCCCAAAAGATGACAGCAAAAGAGATGACTCTCTCAATAACAAACCTATCAAAGATTTGCAGCGTTTTGCTGCGAACACCGAAGGACGTCAGTTTCATCAAGAGGTCCATTCTGCTCTGTCCCTTCCCGTTGAAAGCTTCACTGCTGAGTCTCCAGTCCAGTCTGTTTTGCAACTTAAAGAAGGAAAAGGCTAACGGGAGTTTTAAACAAATTTATCTGAAGCCTCCCACCTATGCGAGAAAGCTATACTGTATGCGATAAAAATCCAAGAGCAGTTGTTATGACATTTAAAACTTTTTATTGTTTAACAAATACACATTTGTACAGAGCATCTTCAGCCTCAGTGTATATTGATATAAAACAAAACTAGCCTCCTTGCTAGAGGTTTCAGTGTTTCAATGTTCTTTGGAGGATGAAGCTTCTCTAAATACTGTTTGCAGGCATACATGATGCAAGCATTTTAATTCTTACACAACATGCATATATTATCAGAAAAGCTTCCTCATTCCTAACTGCAATACTGGAAGCCAAGCTATATATGATCCATAGTAATGAAATAAACTGCCCTAAAGTGCTAACACTAAATTAATGCAGCTGGGCTCCATTTGCAATGAAACGACACCAAGTTCTTCCCTCAAGGAGCTCTCAGAGAATACCACGCTGTGAAGCCAGCAAGGATGGCAACCAGGGCGGCAACAGCCAGCTGATTGGGTATGTGGCTGAGGTAGGTGGCGCTCTCGCCGGCAGCTGCACACAGAGAAGGAGGAGATGAAGGTCAGAGTTCAATAGGTTAAGATATGAGATTAAAAAGAAGGAAGAAGGTGCAGTCAACAGGAACAGTGGCGTTACTTGTGGAGTACCGCAGGGTTCAGAGCTAATTCTATTTATTTTTTATGCTTTAACTTGGTGACATTATCAGACAGCATGGGATGCAGTTTCAATGTTGTATTTATGACAACCAGCTTTATTTATCCATAAATCCTAACAAATCAACTCAGTTACAGCAGGTGATACGCTACAGGCATGTCTTCAAGACACTGAAACCAGGACAACTTTTAATTTTCTGCTTGTACATTCAGACAATGTAAGAGAGCAGCTGCTCAGTCAGTAAAATTACATATTGCTGCTGTTATCTTGATATTCGCTCTTTTGTTCATACCTTCCCTGTTTATGAAACCTTGAGGGTGTAATGTCAGTGGCCCAGCACCAAAGTACATTAAAGATCTGTCATTGTTGTATCAGCCTTCCAGACCTCTTAGGTTCTGGTTCTGGTCTACTCTGCATCTCCCGAACCGGATCCAAATATGGAGAAGGAGAATTTAGGTTCTATGCTCTGATCTGGAACAAACTTCCAGAAAACTGCAAAGATGTCGAAGTACTGAGTTCCTTTAAATCGAGGCTAAAGCCCACCAGTTTAGAGTCGCCTTTGATTAGTAATTTGGATATTCATCAACATATTTGGTGTGTGTTTGCTTGGTGATTTTGATGTTTATTGCTTGTTTTCGATGTTTTTATATGTAAAGCACTTTGTTCTTGTTGCTGAAATGTGCTATACAAATAGACGTGACTTGACTTCTGTTTTATTTTTAATAGCATTACCCAGATGTATGAGGTACTAGATTAATTCTGAACCTCTTACCTGTATTACCTGAAGAGAACGGACACTTGCCCTCACCTCCCATGGCACCTGCCCCGGCACCATGACTATGTCCAAAACCTGTAGCTTCCTCTTTGCTGGTCTTTCCAATTTCTTCAAGCTCTGCAGTGACCTGAAAATACATGCATTTTTTTTTTTTACTTTATTCATATTCAAAAATAACGGTGTCACATTTATGTTTAATGTTTTTCCCTCAATAAATTTGCTAACAGGCATCGTGCCCGCTCACTCACCAGCAGTGAGTAGTCATAGGCCCTGATGGCCTCATCCACAATGCTCAGTTTGGTCTCCATCTCCACGTCCACCTCGTTCAGCTTGCTTCGGTAGAGCTGCTTGAAGCCCTTGTGGCTGGTGATTCCCTCAAACTGGTAGAATCGGAGACCCTCCCCCGTCGCGGGGAGCCTGAGGACCTTCTTGGCCACGTTGTTGAGCAGGTGTCCGCCCGACAGGTCTCCGATGTAGCGAACATAGCAGTGGGCCACCAACATCCCCGGGTCTTTCTTCCCCACTTCGTGAATCCGTTTCACCCAAAGCGTCGTGGCTGGGGACGGGCTTATCTGACGCAGAAGAATGCGTTTTTTTTATTCCGTGTCAGAACTCGCTGATATCAAGAAATACAACCCCAATTCAAAAGAAGTCGGGACGTTGTGTAAAATGTATTTGGGAACTGAAGACACTCATTGATAGAGCTTTATAGGTCGAACGCTTTCCCATTCTTGCTTGATATACACCTCCAGCAACAGTTCTGGGTTTCTATTGTCTTATTTACATAATGCACAACACATTTTCAATGGGAGACAGGCCTGGACTGCAGGTAGCCAGTCTAGTTCCTGCACTCTTTTAGTGCCAGGCCACGCTGTTGTTGCAGCATGTGGCTTGGCACGGTCTTGCTGGAATAAGCTGGAATGTCCCTGAAAACGATGTTTCTTGGATGGCAGCATACGTTGCTCCAAAACCTGTGTGTACCTTTCAGCACATGCCATGGGCACTAACACACACCCTTACTATGGCAGGTGCTAGCTTTTGAACTGTGCGCTAATAAAAATCTGGACAGTCCTTTTCCTCTTTGGTCAGGAGGACACAACGATTTTCAAACACCATTTGAAATGTGGACTCATCAGACCACAGGACGCTTTTCTACTTTGGGTCAGTCCATATCACATAAGATTTGACCCCAAAAAAGCTGCCAGTGTTTTTGGTTGTTGTTTGATAGATATGGTTTTTGCTTTGCATTGTAGAATTTTAACTTGAACTTGTAGATATAGTGATGAACTGTGTTCACTGACAGCGGTTTTCTGAAGTATTCCTGAGTCCATGTGGTGATATCTGATACAAAATGATGTCAGTTTTAATGCAGCTGCTTGCTAGCAGAGATTTCTCCAGATTATCTGACTCTTTTGATGATATTATGGACTGTAGATCATGAAATGGGAAAAAATGAGAAATGTTGTTCCTAAACTGTTGCTCACAAAGTGGTGAACCTCGCCCGGTCCTTGCTCGCTTCCCCTCATTCGTAATCATGACGCTCACCAGTTTACAATTAACCTGTTCATCTGTGAAATGTTCCAAACAAGTGATTTTTGCACCAAATTCAAAAAGAGTGAATAAGTGCAAAAGCTGAACAAAGTTTTCCCATTGAAACATTAAATATCTTGTCTTTTTAGTGAATTCAATTGAACATAGATTGAAAATGATTTGGAAATCATTGTATTCTGTCTTTATTTATGTTTTACACAGCATCCCAAGTTCATTGGAACTGGGGTTGTATGTTCTGTTTAAAATAATGAATCTACTAAATCAACACTATATGTGTACTAAAGCCCAGTGAAACACACTATTAGCACACGAGCACCAGAAGAAGCTAACTCTGTCTATGGCGTAACATGGAAGCTGAGTGCCTTCTGCTCACCAGGCTCTCCCAGTCCACTCCATAAAAGTACTGCAGGTCCTGGGCCAGGGCTTCGCGGCGGTAAAGCTCCGTAGGAAAATAGATGGGAGCGATGTAAGGATGGTCTTTGTTCCTCTCCAGCTCATCCTCCATGGCCGAATAGATGAAGTACAGAGCCTCTATGCCTTTCTGATTGCGTGAGAAGAAGTAGAAAGGAAAAAGCTGAATGAAGGTCTTTGCTATAATTACAGATACGGCCTTCACAAGGCTTACTAAGACGATCTTGATGATGGTTTCCAGAATTTTTTACACTGTCACCAAAGTGGGACCCTAAATTAAAAAGCATGGTTTACATTAATATTATATTTACAGCCTGCCTTGCTTTTGATGAGCAGCAATAGCCAGTAATACCAGATTTCCCAATCAAGTAGAAAAAGCCAATCAGGTAACATATTGCGCCTTACATAAGTATTCATACGTTATACTTTTTCACGTTTTAGTCCAATACAACCAGAAATTTCAATGTAGTTCATTCAGATTTGACAACAGTGGAAGAGAAAGTATCGTTTTAGGTTACAAACAATATCCTAGGAACATTTCTCTGGAAATGGGAAGACCTAGTACAACTGCAAACCAGGCATGGAGTGTTTGCTCCATGCCGGTTCTTTCACAACCAAGACCAGACCTCTTAAGGAAAAGACAAGAGTTTGACTAATATTTCAGGAGATTGCTGGGTTTTCTTGTATATTGCAAAATGTAAAACAAGTAATTACAATGAGGAAGAGGCACAGCAAACATCTAGAAGAAAGTACTCAGGTTAAATGAGACCAATATTCAGCTTTTTGCTCAAGATGTGAGGTTGAAAACTAAAAGAGTGGCCCATCCTGAACACGCCATCCACGAGGTGAAACATGGAGAAAGCAGCATCATGCAGCAGGGAGGCTTTTCTTATGCAAAGACACGAAGGTTACTCAGAGTTGACGGGAAGATGAATACTGAATAATGGGCTGGCGGAAACTTGAAGCTTGAGCAGCAAACAACAACCCTAAAAATACAACCAGAGCTACAACAGAATAGTTTAGAACAAAGATTACTGATAGGTCAGAATGACCCAGTAAAAGTCTGGGCCAAAGTCCAACTGGGAATGTTTGGCAAGACTTGAACATCGCAGCTCACAGATACTTGCCCTCCAGTCTGACAGAGCTCAGTTGGGACATACAACGAAAAGACCTGCAGAGGCAACAGCAGTAAAAGTGTTGACTGAACATGCCCTGCATGCCCTTCACTTTCCCCTCCATTATTATTTTCACACCTTCTGACAAAATGTAAGTTCAAACTGTTTTGTTTTACACCATGGCAGACTGAATACTAGGGGACATCAATCAATTAGCACGATTGGGTTAATAACCCTAACCCTGCCCTCCCTAATTTTGGGTGATCACCGATCAGGTAATACTTACACGTGAAGCTGATCTTATCCCCCAATTTTATCTACCTCTGCGAAGGTCTGAAAATCAGCCACTGTCCCCTATTGCTCTGTCTGAAAACTGACGAAAGGAACTGATTGTCTTAACTCAGTTAGTTTAGTAGTTTTTAATTGTCAATGTTTTACAATAAAATAAAACTGGAACATTGTATTGTGACGTTATAACACCTGGCAGAGTCTGTTTAAAATAATTTAAAAAAAAACAGCCTGACCTGCCGATACTAAAAATCAGTGTTGGCAGATTGGCGATTGGCCAGAAAGCTGCAATCGGTGAACCCCTAATGCATACAGACGCAAATATTCTAGGACATGTGTGGACGAACCCTGGCTTAAGCCAAAATATAAAACCTACTGGTGTTACCACAGAGGATCCAAAGTGTTCCTTTGGCATTGGAACTATTCATGTATAAATAAATGTGGTTGGGTAGCTGTGGCACGTCGGTTCCAAAGCTAAGATCTAAATACCAGATGCTTAAGGACTCCTCTAGAATCAAGCACAGACTTACCATGATATTAATGAGCCAGAGCGGAGACAAACAGCAGAACCTTCTCAATAACTATGGTTCCTTATAAGTTAGCATCATGAAAATGTTTGAACAGAATTTCATACAACAGCAGTTTAAAAGGAAGCAAACCTTAAGGACGTCCTTTTTGACGATCCCTTTGTAGAAATCTCTGCCCAGCTGGGAGATCTCGGTTTTGGTGTGGGACTCCTTGGTACCAGCAAGTAACATCTCAGACAGATCAGCCGAACTTGTTGAAACACAAAGAAGAACAGGAATTTACACCTGATAAGTCATGATAATGAGGAGAGTGGAACCGTGGATTATTGATGATATAATTCATACCCTGATAGTTTCTCCATATTTGTATTTTACACAGCTTTCGCCTTAGGGAGACAAGAAAAAATGATTTAGCAAGAGTTTTGATAAAAACAAGCACATTTTTAATGTGTCTGATAAAAATCAGACAGAAACCTAACATGCGGTCATCTGTGATTGATTTGTTTTAGACTTGTACAAATAGACGTGAACTGCAGAATGATTATACAACAGCAAAACATTTTCAAACATTACAACTGGGCCTATGGTTTTGAATTTTAAATTGGATGTTTTTCCAGTCCTTGTGCATCCAGTTCTGGTTTTGAAAAATCAAATTACAGAGTCAAAAATCCAAAGAATAGTTCAAATGAATCACTAAAAACAGAAAATTAATTTGTTATTCATGTCAGTGCATGGATGAGTGTATGTAGACTTCTGACCAAAGCTGCAAAAATTAAATCTACGAGTCCGATTTCTATTGTAAAACAATTACTTTTCAGCATTACCATAATATTAAACAAACTAACTACAAACATTAATTTTTTTTATGCGTGTATTTTTTAAAATTTATAAATCATTTCAAATTGAATGTCAGCGAGCCTAATAGTGGTTCTAAAAAAAAAAAAAAGAAATGGTTGCAGTGTCACACCCAATCCGTCAAGGAGGAGATGACGTTTGATGGGAAAATTTGTTACAGAGAGCTGACATCCGAGGACACGGCTAGACAGATGACACATTTAGACAGATGACACATTTAGACAGAGGACACAGTTAGACAGATGACACCACGTAGTTACGAGGACGCAGCAGGGCTGCTGCTGCTGTCACGAGAAGCATTTCTCAAAAACTCTGCAATGTGGGTGTTTTCAGTGTATTTTCTGATACTGGATTTTTTACATTAGAGACTAATTTACTCGTTTGGAATCTGCTTTGATCAATATTGATTAACAAGTTTGGTTGTCCAACAACCTGAGTAAATAAAAAAAATATTCAAAAGATAAATGGATAAATGTAAGTATATTACGAAGATGGAGGCAAATGCGTTGATAATTTATTGGGTACAGTACCTTCTACATAGATTGGCTCTCAAATGTGTACATATTGCTGTCATAATGCCAGTTTTCTGTGATGCAAAAACATATGAGACCAAGAGACTATTTCTCAATAACTTGTGTAATAACTCCTTTGAATAAGAGTGAACATTTTGTTAAAGGAGCTACCAGTGAGATCTCAGCATCAAGCCTTCCCTGTCCTGACAGTGTAGGTAATTTTTACCTACACTGTAAATAAAAAGTATCTAATTTACAGTAAAATTCTGGGAACCACAGCTGCCTGTATTTCACTGTAAATTACAGACTTTTTTTTTATTTATTTTTTTTATTTTGTTTTACAATGAATAAAAAAAAAAATCTCCAAAACACTTATCAACAGAGATTTTGGTTCTGAACTGTGACTCGCATTCGAAATAAAACATTTGGTCCCATTGAAGCTCATCTTTTTGGTGATGTGGAAATATGTTTGGATTCAGCCATGGTTTAAAAAAACTAATAAGTATTCAGTATTCCGTGTTATAGCAGATTAATTGGGGTTTTGGGTAAAAAGAAAAATCCTCAATTCCATCTGAAAATAAGTAATCCCCCAGATCATGATGGCGCCACTTCCATCTTTCACTGTTCTTGTGCTCAAGCTCATTAACTTTGAACTTAATTTCAAAAGGTCATCACATTCTTCCACAAGGATTCAGGAGACTTTAGCTAGGCCTGAATGTTTTCTTTGGACGAAAATACTTCTGTCTTGCAACCCTATTCCTTGGCTAAGAGACATGGACAGTACAGAGGTTTGTTGTCACATGTTGAACTCAACCAGCACTTGATGGAAACTTGTCTACCTTCCATTGAGTTGTTGACAGCTTCTTGGCTGACTCCCTGACCATGCCTTTTCAGGTTTTTTTTTTGTAATATCATTCTAATGCCACCTATTTCTGCAGATGGTCTTCACTTTAGACACTGTATCAAATCTTAAAGACTATCATCAACTACCAGCTAATGCAAATTTGAGGTCTTATTTCGTTGACAGCCAACTATAAATTTGACTGACCTAATTCCAAAAGGTTATCCAGAAATGCTAAATAAAGACCTGGGGAGAAATGTTTGCTATGTTACACCCAAGCCCTCAACAAAGGTAAAGGTTAAAGGTAAAGGTAATTTTATTTATATAGCACATTTTCAGCAACAAGGCAATACAAAGTGCTTTACAGGATTTAAAAAGAAATACAAACAAAATAACAAACCAAAGGAAAGAGCTAAAGACGAAAAAGCTAATAATGTTGATCCAAAGTAAATAAACTATATATTCCTATTCAGGGTTGGTAGGTAAGTATAAGCAAGTATCCTCTGGTCTAATTCCTTTCCTGGGTTGGACATTGAAATTTGAGACAGTTACTAAAATGGAGTGGAAAATCAATACGAACTATTGGGAAGATACTGTAATATGGGAGACAGGGCAGCAAATTTATAGGACTGTTCCTATATAAACTCAGTGACCTCTGTCTCAGATGTCCTAGAGGAGAGTTAGAAAACTTCTGCTATATGTCATCTCCGATGTGTGCACCAAGTACATCTGCTAACAGACTAGCTTAAAAAACAAGTCTAGTTTTATGTTCTTATAGTAGATTTTCAAACATAATTTATGGCTGAAAAACTATTATGTAAAAAAACACTACATTGTGCTGCCCAGACCAATAAAAACAAGCTGATATTTCTGGAGACAAGTGCTAAGAAAGAACAAGGGCACCTCCAGAAATTGCACTGTTGTCAAATTCAAGCCATTTGAACTAATGGGTGTTAGATTGTGCAGAGATGAAAACCAATTACCATTTTAAAACAAACATATAAATATGTTGATATGCTACATTTATGGCCAAAACAATTGGTGCATTTAAGAGTATCAAGTAGTGGCTAATGGGGAGCAGGCAACTTTACAGGGGCAATAGGCAACAATTTTGTTTGTATTACATTTGCAAATCAACAAAATACACACAGGTCCACTTAGAAGTATGTCAGCAAGCTAACATTAAACAAGTTAGCATTTCACTTACTGAATTCACTCACCATGCCTCCAGTTCTTCATTTGTTTAGTGTAAACAAGACACATTTATCAAGTAATCCAAGGGTGAGGCATTAATGTGACGCTTTCCGGTAATAAATCTCTACCTATGTCAATAGGTGGTATGGGATTTCCAGAAGCTCCTGAATGAAATGATCGCACTGTAACATCCAATCCACAAGCCAGGACTTAACATTTGAGAGGGCAATGACAAAACTTTTACATCACTGAATTGCCCCTTTGAGACACTGCCAGACTCCTCAGCTCTTACTTCCAATTTTCTAACGTAGACACAGCATATTTATGAGTTAACATGTGCTGGGAAATGATATTGTGCAGTACCTCATTAGTATGTTTTTAAGTGGGGAGTCTGACAAAAGTGAGAAATGATTGCAGTGTAGCAACCAACCCATTAACTAGGAGTTGACATTTGGAAGGACAGACTATCAGGGAGCTGACACCTGAGGAGCCGGTCAGAAAACTGACACCACACCTCCGCTCTGATGGTTAGTGAATAAATCCAGTTATCTGTAAACATGCGGATCAGCTTTAATCCCCATACCAGGTCGCACATGCAAAAATGTGTTCTTACCGTGTTTTGGGGGGGAAGATGAGTAATAAGAGAGGTTATGCCTGTTTAGCACGTCCATAACACAACATAAATCATGTTAAGAGACAAGCTTGTTAGGAGAACAAGCCAATCAGAGTCTCGGTTGAGAGGGTGGAGAATGTGATTGGTTAAAAGTTAAAAATTGCACAAATAATTATTGCCGGCGAGAAAGAAAGGTGGGACTTGTTTAATATGGGTGGTGGATGACTTTGAAGATGACCATGTTTAGGTAAGCTAATTTTAGTTGTCTTTTTTTTTTATCTCTTATTAGGTCCAACTTCATCTATCTATCTATCTATCTATCTATTGGGGACAAGTTATGTATCCTATCTATGGATATGTAATTTTCTCTACTGTGAAAACAGGACAAGAAAGTTATGAATATACTGTTATGTTTGCCGGCAGATATAGAAATGTGGCTTCTCCTTAATAATAACTAGTGGAAATGAATTTTATTTTCAATATTTAGATCCAGTTATTTGCATTGTAATGCAAACAATTACAATAATGCATATAACAGAAAGAGAAAGAGGACGAAAATGGGGAGTAAAGAATGGCATGAATCCAATCAAGTTCAACTTGGAGTTGATTCCAATCGAGTCCTCTGCTTGCTCATATTTGTGTTCATAATATAATGACACCAAGCATTCCAACACTTCTACTTGTAATAAAAATAATCAGGAGTATATATGTATATATAAATATATATATATTAGGAAATCTGTCCATCTGCCCTTTAACTATGAACTGTGTTTTCCTTTGCGTGTTTTGACCACCAGGTGTCACCAAACTCCGTGACGTAAGGCAAAGCAATGCACTTGCATGTCAAACAGCACAGAATCGTCTGGAAATTTTCCATTTTTATTTCTTTAAAGCTAATTTCATATTATATAAAAACTTTGCGTGATTGTATCTATAGGCAAAATTATTGTTCATTTCTCATATGTCCAAACCAAAGAGGCAGTCGCATGCATTAGTCAATATTTAACGTCCATTATCAGCTGCTACTGTTGTTGCTCTGTTAATCTGCACATCTTCATTTGATATGTAATTTCAGTCGCACCCTAGATAAAGAACCTGTACCATTTGCTCTTTAAAAACATTTGAGATGATAAACAAAGGAACAAAGGTAGTGGGGGCTGGGACTTTTTCCCTCTTTTTTTTTCTGTGTATTGAAATGAATGTTGGCAGCTACAAGTACTTCTTTCATGTCTCGAAGCTCATTGCGGTCTAGAGGAAAACCTTTTGGCTGTCGAAGTCCTGCACCACAACATTCATCTCCAAACGTCCCACCTCTGTTTGTTTTTGTCATTGTTAATAGCTGAGACAAGCTTCCTATGATCAACAATATTACATTGACCTCGACTCCATAGCAGCATGACTGATTTTGCCTTCAGATTCAATACAGCTTCCTGTGTTTATGAATATCTTGGCTGCTTTTCTCTGATTCATTAGTCAACAACAATATGTAGGAAGGTCCGTGCAGCTTCTAGAACCAGTGCGTAATATTCTAAAGCGGGCCTAAGTAGCGTGTTTTGCAAAAGGGGTTATTTATATCAGAGCGACCTGGATGATGTGTTGAACTAAAATCATTGCACCCTGGGGTTTATGCTCCTGTGACTAAACTGTTCGGCCTCGCCAAGTCCTGTTAATCACACTAGTATCATGCGGGTATGTTGTTCCTTTCCGTTGTTTATCACATTCCTGATTCATTCTGGCACTGTGTTTTGAAACATTTTTACACAGAAGGGAAACCCTCCTGTCTGCGTGGGATTTCCTCTTGTTTTCAATAATAAAAGGGCTCAGACTAAATTAATCCAGAACAAGATGCAGCTGGTTTCAGTTCGTAATTCAAAAGTTGAGGAGATCAACAGGCACAGAACGGAGCCGTGGTATTTTGTGATTTTTTTATTATTTTTTTTTTAGTAAATAAAGTAGGAAAACTTTGTAGAGCAACATTTCTTTGCGACCCAATATTTTTTGCCAGTACATCTCTTTTTATTTATCTTCATGGACATTTTCTTTGCAAAATAGCGTATGCTCACCCAGATTTCATCAACCGCTTAAGTGACCAATAATTTTCAATGGTATTTAGTAGGGGTGCATCGATTGCGGTTTTCTGGTCGATTGCCAACTATCGATCATTTAAAAAGCTTAACCTGCCAATTCCGATTTTGGCCGATACCATTTTTTTGTCTGAAATGTTGCTGAAATGGGGTGACTATTGTTAACTGTAAAGACACAACTTGGTGGGTCGGTCTGTCAGGCAAACCTTTCTCACCGGAGAGCAGAAGAGGACAGCGGTTGATTCTTAGACCTTTGCCAAGCCAGATAAGATCGGTGGATAAGATCGGCTTCAAATGCAAAAATCGGCCGATCACCGATCTCCCAAAATGAAGGGAGAATAACCCCTAGTATTTAGGTGTAGACTTTGACTATGGTACTCTATCGCAAGCATGCCGTTTGTCATGATTGCGTTTGTGAACCTTCACTATAGTCTTTTGCTGCTTAAGCTGTTTTTTTCTTCCTGCACTGCCTTTTATTTAGCTCCATTCATCCTTCTACTCGCCACTGTCCTTCCTTCCTATAGGGAAATATCACCACATCATGATGCTGCTACCATCGTATTTCACTCCTGGGAAAGTGTATTGATTGTAAGACAGTTTTTTGACATAATATGTCTTCCATAAATGTCCTCATTTGTGAAGGTAAAAAATGTTAGTTTAGTCTGCACTGGATCAACCTTCTTCCACTTTTGCGTAGCCTTTGACAAACTTTAGCAAAACTTCTGATAATTTTTTTTAAACAATTCTTCTTATCTGGTCTTGTCCCTATATGCAGGCATGCACATAAAAAAGATGGTTTTCTCAGTGAATATTGTTCAGTAGTGAAGTAATGAAGTGTGCCAACGGAGTATCTATTTAAAACACCATTTATGTCATACAATGGGTTGATATTTAAGTCTTTGATTTTTGGCAGTAGAAGCATTTGGTTCTTTCTAGAAGCGAAATGAACATATCAATGCTCCCAGACATTCGCTTGGCGTTTAAGCAAGTGGTAAAACTAAATGCAGCATCTCCACAGTGAGTGCACTACAAAGAATGTGCTTTGAACTCTGTAGCATTCACTTGTCACCGTATGTCGTCTTTGATCATGAAGAAACTACAGTGGTGGGAAAAAGTGTTTGCCCCCTTCCTGATTTTTTCCTGTTTTTCTGCATCCACATTTCAGTTTCAGAACATCAAACCCATTTAGATATTAATAAAAGACAACATAAGTAAACCGCAAAATGCTCTCACTGTGGTTCACCGGACTCCCAAAGCTTTAGAAAAGACTTTGTAACAAGATCTCCATTACTTTCTTTCTCATTTGTTCCTGATTTTCTTTGGATCTCTTTTCACTTTTTCACAAAAGAGCCATGCAGATTTAGATTTTGTCTCTTCCACAATAATAAACATAGTCATTTGAAAACTGAATTTTGCGTCTTTCTTGTGTTGTCTTTGTCTGATATTTAAATTGGTCTGATGTTCTGATACACCAAAATGTGAAAAACATGCAGAAACAGTAGGAAATCAGGAAGGAGGCAAATCATTTTTCACTCCACCGTGGCAGGGATTGTGTGACGCTCAGTGTGCTTTACTGAAGTTGCATTCAATAACACTGACACATCTTCATCGGCTTGTGCCAACATGGGAGCAGGTTCGCAGTCTTCCTGTAACCATACTCCGCTAATGAAGTCTGTTTCTATACTTATCTGCTAGTTAACATCACCCCAGCAAATTACTGAGTGTCCTCAGAAATATTTCAAGAACTTAAGACATTAGTTTTGTAAGTGTAGTGTTGCTTTCCAAAAATACATTTCCTGGGCAGGTTGCAGCTGTCGCTAAGGCTCTGAAGCTGGCCAAACAAACAACAAAGGTCCAGAAAATGTTCTTATGTACAAGGTTTTATCTTTTTTACATTTTATTTTTCACATTTTTCTGGTATCGAGCTAAATACCCGCCAACTATTAACTTGTCAGTTTTTTTTTTTTTTTAAAATCAGTCACTCACCCTGTTTCCAGGCTTAAAACAAAACCGGTATACGCATTCCTCATGTTGTCACCTCCATTACCTTCAAGGCCACTCCCTGGCTGTCGATGTCCAGTTAAGAACTCATCAAATCATAGTGGGTCACTTTTGACACAGTAAGCCACACAATCTGCTGATGGCCTCTGTATCAGCTCATTTGTCAAGCAACGCAAATGTTTCTAAGTACAGAGATTTTGATCTGACCATTGCCGTTTCACCAGCTCAGCAAACTATAGAGAACTTAATATCAACTGCATCTTCTGGTGTTGAGATAAAACATGTTTTCATTACTATGCAAATTCATTTCAACATGTTTTAGCAACACAAAACCATAATGTCCAATTGAAATTCACTGAATTTTCTGGTAATCGGATAAAAACGTTTTTTAAGACAATATAGCACAG
>NW_006800945.1:0-19980 GCF_000485575.1 Poecilia formosa | reverse complement strand
AAAATCTCATTTGGATTTATGACTAGACTTATATATGGATACATGATAAAATATGATAAATTGGGACATTTACCCTTAATGTCCCAATTCCCATAACTTAAAACCATAATGCCCAATTTAAATTCACTGAATTTTCTGGTAATCGGATAAAAACGTTTTTTAAGACAATATAGCACAGAAATCAAATAATAGCCAACTATGCTACTTGAAAAACCGTCTTCAAATTAAAATCTTGTAATTCTTTGTTTTCCTTCTTGCTCCTGTTTTGGGAGGGTTAGCATTTCTTGCTTCACCGTGTGAATACGTAGACCCCGAAACGTGCCATAAAACAACACGCCTCTAATATTTTGATAGTCAAAAACAAAGCTAGCAAACGCCAGTTTTAAAAACGCTTTAAGGACTCTGTATGTTAAATTAAAATAATAATAATAAAAAAATGCCTTAAACAAGCGCTTTAAAAAGACGGTTGCTTTTGGGTAGTTAGCCAGAAGGCCTGACTAAACTATTAGCCTAAAATACTCATTTAGAAAGCCGTTGGGCTAATTAGGTGAATTTAAAGGGCTACACGTCAAGGCTGTTCTAAAAATAATTATTGTGTGATCGTTTTATAATTTAAATTAAAAAGTCACAAACCTTGATTGAACATTGTTCTTGCTCGCAGTGCCGTGTGTAAAGCCAAATCTCCGAGCCCGAGTGCAGACAAAACGCTTCGGTAGAGAAACTGTCCGTCGGAGCTCAGGCTGTGCGTAGCTGTCTTTAAATATCCAGCCAGTGAACTTAGATAAGCTCCTTTACTATACATCATCGTATGAGTGTTGTTTCCAAAATAAGCTGCCTTTACGCTCTGCGGTAGAGGGGACAAACAGCAGCAGGGAAAATTCACATGAACTGATTAGTACAAAAGTTTGCTCCCTGAAATTCACCTTAGAAATGCATAAAATATTTTAAAGCTTATCAGGTTAAGATAATTCTCTTATTTCTGGCATGAGTATTCAGTTCTCTTCAAAGGTAACAGCCTGGGGTGTTGCGTGCGGTAGAGCCCCGCATGCACAGAGGATATAATCCCGAAGGCAACCGACTTGGGATCGATTCCCGACCTTGACACAGTTGCTGCATGTCTTCCTGCCTTTTCTCTCTATCTGGTAACTGTCAAAAAAGCCCAAAAAATCGAAGAAGAAGGACGAGGAGGTAACTTAAAGAAAAGTATCAGTTGTAGACAGAGCCATTCTTCGCTCTTGCAGATGTGTAGATGTTTGGCTCATTAGGATGAAACTTAAGTTTTATCTCCACTTAAAAATGTATGCATGAGCTTAAAATGTAAACATGAGAAAGATGCTCCCAATAAAAGACTGTATATGCAGCAAAATTCTTTTCTGTGGTTTATTTTGGGGAAGAAAAATATTTTAAAACCCATTCATCATTTCCGTTACACTCTGCAATGCAAACACAAAATGTAAATAATATAAAGATGTTCAGGAAGTTATGTAAAATAATAATAATAAAAAAAAAGCTTTACTGGGGAAAAGAATCAGCTTTTTATTGCTTCTTTTCCTAACCAGTGAATATGAATGGCCAGCTGCTGCTTTTGACAGGTAAAAATGCACTTAAAATTAAATAAAACAAAAGCAAGAAAAATAATAATAAGTAGAAATGACATGCACCTATGATGGATTCCTGCAGATTACTCTTCGAACCCCCAGACAGACTCAGCGAAGTAAGTGTGTGTGTGAGTGACCCAGCAGCCAGCTAGCAGCAGCCATGCTTTCCTGATTTACAGCCGCAAAAAGTGGAAACATTTTCTTCCCCGGCGGGATCCAGGGGTGGCTGCATGAACGTTTGTACCATTAATCTTGGTGGCTGTGGTGGCCAGCGGAGAGTATGTTTAACCCGGGACAAGGCTTATAATTGGAAGCACACCTCCCTGCATTCATCTGCAGGAAGCAGCCCGGGCCTCCGTGTGTGAGCGGGAAGCTGCGGGACGACAAAGAGAGGAAAGTGCATACATGGGGCAGGCATGCGATGTGATCACAGTGCGGTATTTGAGGGCTGCGATCACCTCATTAGAATGTGCAGGTGGATGGAGGGCAGGATGGAGAGAGCCACGAGACAAGGCAATGAGGCAAGCTGAGCAAATAGTCACTTATTTGCTATGTTTCAATCCGACATTGATCAACCATGAGTGTGCACAAAGGACCGACCGCTGAAGGATGTCTCATCGTCAGTGAAACAATGAGCTGTAAACTTTCAAGCGCTTATATATATATATTTTTTTCTAGGAAAATCTGTGCCATTGTGTGTCAGTTGCAACAATTTAGGATGCCGAAAGGCCATAAAATACGCCTTCCACATCACGACTTTCTTTGCAAAAGTTAATCTTCGTCTTACGTTCCTGCATCTGCTGCTGCTGAATTGAAGTTCACAGTGACTGTGAAAGTTATTTTTCATGAGAATCCGAATGTGCACTGCTGCATGTTTGTGTTTTGTGCCCTCTGACATCCCCTGATCCCCTGTCCGTCACGAGCCACTTTGTCTCCGAGCAAATCGGAAACACATGGAGCCGAGATGAACCTGAAGACTAACTAGAACCTGTAGGAAGTTCTGCTTTACCGGTCACAATTTGGTGGAAGCAACAGATCAAAAACCAACTGAGATAAACAGAAAAAAGAGCAAACCCCAAATTCAAAACTAATGAAACTAATAGAGTTTGGACAGTCAAGGATGCTAACTGGATTTTCCATACTTCAAAATTCCGCAATGTCAATAAGTGCCACACCTTTCTGTTCTCGTGTAAGAATGTATATTATGAAATAAATTTTATATTCTTGCATCTATAAGACTACAACACCTGCCCCCCACTCCCCCACACACAAATGTAATTAAAAAAATTATATTTTAAAATGTTTTTGACAATCCATGATTTTGTGTAAAATCATGGAGCGTAAACTTAATTCCAATAGACAGACAGGGATTTTGTTTGTCTATCCCAGTTTGGAAAACTGTGCTATTGGAGAAACATAATGCGGTCTTTTGTAAAATGGGTAGAAAAACAAAAAGATTGATGAGCTCACCCTTTGTTTTCTCCTGTAACAGTAAAACAGGCGTGTTGTGGAGGGCAACGCAGGGCGAGGCAGGGGGATTCTTACAATGGACAATGGGAAATGTGCATCACAACATCCATTGTGTTCTCAAGTAAAACGTCTTCCAGTTTAATCCATGGAGTCCAAATATCTCCACCTCTGAATCTGACCCAGGATCGCATGTTTTCTTGAACAGAGTAGCATTCCTTCACCCGGGAATCCACAACAAAAACCTTCTATTTATGTGTCTTGACATTTACCCAGCTTTGAGGGATGACCCAAGATCTGATGATTTTGAATAATAATAATAATAATAATAATAATAAAAAAAATGTACACTGAACAAGAACATCAGCTGTTTGAATTGAGTTTTCCCACTGCACAGAATAAACCCGCATATTTAGCAGGAAAACTAACACACCACATGGTGAAACATGGTAGAGGCAGCATTATGCTTTGGGAATTCTTCAGCGGGAATGGGGAAGCTGGTCAGAGTTAATGAGAAAATAAATTAAGTTACATCCTGGGGAAAAATATATAAAAAACAAACAAACATGAGAACACTTGAGATCCCAGAGTCACAGCCAGAGTCACAATGGATCGGGTTTAGATCAAAGCAGATTTGTGTGTGTGTGTGTGTGAGTGTGTACATGTGTGTGTGTGTGCCCGTGTTTGATCTTTTTGTGAAAGATCTGACCAAATGAGAATCTGTGGCAACGCCTTTAAAAAAGTGTTGTTTTTATCCAATCTGACTAAGTTTCAGCTACTTAGCAAAAGGAGGATGGGTATAAATGTCCGCCTCCAGATGAGCAAATATGGGGGTTCGGGGGAGGACATAAATACACTCCACACTTTTGAAAACCATGTATAATAATGCACTATGTCTTTCTATCACATTAAATCATGATAAAACACAATGAACATTGTAGATGTAACATCAAAAACCAGTAAAAGTGGAGAGAATATGTTTGCAAGGCACTGTGCAATGGAGGAGCTACGATACAAAGTTAATGGTTAATGTGTATAATGTTGACTATTCGTGCAGCTTTGCATTAAATAAGTTCACACACTGCAAAAACACTAAATCCTACAAAGTAGCTTTGATGTAGCTCTTACACCAAAAATGACAAAACTAACTTTGAAGTAACTTAACAACAAGACATGGGAGCTTGGCTTTAAGTCAATAATTCCTTAATATTGATTTTTTAAAAAGTACTAGTTCCACTGGCAGATTATTTTACTTATAAGATGGGGAAAATGTCTTGTTGTAAGTGAAATAATCTGCTAGTGGAACTTTTAAGGAATTATTAACGTAAAACAAGTTCCTAGTATCTTGCTGAAAAGTTACTTCTAAGTTAGTTTGGTCTTATTTCAAGTGAACTAAGCTATTTGCAGTTGAAACTGGACCAAAAATACTTCATGAGGTTTTGTGTTTTTGCAGTGTAGGTACTTTCCCTCCTTCGGTTCAATCTTTGTCGCACATTTCCCTTCACCAAAAAAAAAAAAAAAACAAAAAATCCAGCATGGAGGACCGGTTCTCACACACTCGGCCGCCGTGTGCATTTTGGATTCTTTGAAAGCGCTGCCTCTCCCAGCGGGGGGTTCCTGCTTAAACGAGGAAAGCGTCTCAAACTCGGCCTCGGAGACCAATACAGGATAAATCAAGGAAGCCTGCTTTGCTCTCGACATTGCACCCCCTCCCCTTGCCCCCGTCAATGTTCCCAGTGGCAGTCCCAATCTAGCATTACGTTCGAAAACAGCCTGGATCCTCATCAGTTGAGGTGTCAGGTGGGCATTGAGGGCGACCGATTGGCTGATTAACAGTGTTTGCTTTGGCTGCACCCGTCAGACTGACGGTCTCCACTTTGGAGCAGCGGGGGGATTTCCTCAAGGTTAATCTCATCAATAATGAACAATGCCACATTTCTGCCTGAGGGAAGCAGGTAGCAGGAGGGTGTGACGGTGGGATGAGGTGGAGCGGTAGGTGCCAGCTGGGTGCTGACTGATATGATCTGGTCAGTTATTACAGCGCTGCCACTCACGGCTTTAATTTTTTACCTTGAATGGAGCACAATGTGCATGAGAGGAAGTCCGTGTTTAGATGTCTATCAGCGTTTGGCAGGTTTATAGCGTAATTGTGCCCTTATCAGCACTTCTATTGTGGAAACCTCTGTTTATGAGATGCTGTTAACAGTATGGACCTCGTGTATGGTAAGAATAGCTGTTATATGCATGGAATGACTTTCCCTTTTTATGCATGAATATGCTAGGAAAAGGTCAGGCAATATGTCAGAGCAGAAGGCAGGCAGCAACCCAAATATTCTCCAAAAGGATTTCTAAACCTTTCATTACTCCTCATTCTGTGCTTTCACTGTTTCAATCTTTGGTGAAAATTCCAGTTTTATTAATTTAATCAGATACATTTTAGCTGTATTAATTGATAAGCTGCTTAGTTTTACATATCAAAAACCATAGTCTTGTTAAAATTGTTTTTATTAGTCTCCACTAAAAACCCCTCTGTCAAAAGGTAATATAGTTCATCTCTGGAGGCTTAAACCTCACACAGGAGTGAGTCTAACAATATTTTTTTATTATCAATAGTATACAAGAATATACACACATCTATTGAAAATTGGGTGGTTATATTGGCTGTAGTCATCTAAAAATGTATATTTAATCTATTTATAGTTCACATTAGATCAAGCAAGGAAACAAGACTCACACCACTTAAATGAACGACTTAATTATTATTATGGTTTCTGTGGACAATACATTTTTTTCCTCACTTTAAGAAAATTTGGGAAGCAAAGAGGTCCAGAAAACATCTCAAATACTGAAAAGGAAGACATCACCTCAATGAACCAGCTGGAGCTGTAATTGGCTCCCAGCTACCATCTGCCGCGGTGGATCACTTTAAAGCTCAAACGTTGTTTATCTCCTTTGAACTGAGGTGAAATCAATCAAAACGGATGTTGCTAGGCTCACTGTTCACAGCTACATCAGGGGACTCCTACCCAACACACGTGGATGCCAAGTCCTTATTGTCCGCACATAAATGAAAGCAATAGGAGACCTGTTAAAGGTACAACTGACAGACTGGTTTTTATCTGATGCTTGTGCCGTCCTTTTCTAATGCTGCCCTGGGAAACCACCCATATCACCAACTGAATTGAGGTTGTTTGTAAACACTTTGTAACACTTTGTCATATCAAAACACAATCAATACTTAATCATCTTTCAGAATATCTTTCTGAATGAGGCTTTAAATAACTAGTCAAGGTTTGCTTTGTTTTTTTAGCAAACATTTAGCAGAAGAAAAACACCTTTACTTAAAAGATCATTTAGTTTGATGCGTATTGGAAACCATCTAAGCTGCATCATGACAGTCTCATAGTTATGAGCGTTGCATCTGCATAATCTTAGGAGCATAGTACGTGGAATAGAGATATGCTACTTAATTATAAAACCACATATTCTGTTCATACTTAAATGTAAGTTTTTTGTATGTTTCTTAATGCTACAATTTACCAACAGTTAAATAGTTGTAATAATGCCCTCTGTTGTTGAGTAATTGTGCCAAAAATTAGTCCCCCCCCCCCAGCCTGGACCCCATTATCCAATCTTTTTAAATAAATAATAAGGGGGAAATGTTTGGGAAGCCATTGAGCGAGTATGTTTTCCTCTGGAAGTTCAAAAAGGCAATTACAATCACTCCTCTCAGGATGAAAGCTATTGTTTTTTTCTGCCAAGTTCAGATGCTTACAACTGTGTGCCACATTAAAGACTTTGCTAGAAAAATCGCTGATTTGCCCAGAGTGCCTAAACGAAACCAGGTTTCTGCGAAGAAATGTTGCTCTCTGTGGAGTATTGACACCTTTCCAAAGCTGAATAACAACCAAGATAAATAATTTGGGTTTCAATACGATTTGATGTGACAGAAGCCAAAAAACAAAACAAACAAAAAAAACAAAGGGATTCTTCTAGAAAACCTACTCCAGAGGTCTGCTGAACTCATGAGAAGATGCTGGAGAAGGACTCAGAGGAGGGAAGCAGTTCATCTTTCAAAACAGCAGTGAGCCAAAGTTTGGTTTCAGTTAGCAGCAGAGAGTTTTTGCACATTAAGAAAACCGCAGAATCACAACATTTACAAAAGAAAACAAAATAAAATAAAACTTCTGGTGAGATGTAAGAACAAGAATTACAAGCTCTCAGCGTATAGGTTGGTTACAAGTACAACACACTCAACCATACAACCTGAATGTAACAAGACAAAAATACACAAAAGGAGAGGAATGTAAAAACAACAGGATGCAATCATTAAAAATACATTCAGCGGAATTTAAAGTGCATTTATACACAATCTTAAAATAAAAAATACAAACATCAATGCATGCATCCAGAGCTACACACTCAACCTCGCTGAACTTGGAAGAATCCACAGAGGGAAAATGGGTGAAGATACAGTAACACAGAAGAAGAACCAAGGAAATGGTTTCTTCCAACTAAGGTAAGTTTAAGTGTGAATATTTATAAAGGATGGGGTTAGCAAGCTTTTCAATTACAAAACACATATGTGGATCTTTGAGGTAAAACAAACATTCAAACTATTATATGATAAGTCTGTATTGTAACAAATTGTGCATACAGTGGCGCAGTACACTTATCTTTGTTTTCTAGATTGTGCTTTTGCAAGGCAGTGAAGTTTATCTAACTTATGGCTTGGATTGTGAAATCTGCCTGTGCTGCTTTACACATTTTTCACTGTTTTTCCAAAGTCCTCTGAGAGAAAGTTAAATCTCAACATGAAGCTATTTTTCTCCCCAAACTCCATGCTGCCAACGAGTTCTCTGACGACATTCTGCAGCTGACGGGTGAAAGAAGCCCCTCAGTCATAACTTAACGCTGCGTGTATTTTAGAACAATTGCTAAACTATTCCCACCACAACCGAAGAACTGAGCCGTCTCCACACGAGTTCAGTCTGATATGATCTGTTAATGTCACCGTCTCTGTCTGACCCGCTGCCCTTAACGAATGACAATACTGAGACTATACAGAGATTCCAAAGCAGTGATTAATGTTTGCTTTTAATAGTCTAATAAAAATCCAGAGCTGTTCGAAAAAGACTTTCTGCAGATCATTAATTATTAGTGTTTTTATACGATCAGATTATAAGGTGATTGCACAAAAAGCACATCCATCTTTTGTGGATCTGTCAGAGGAATGTGGTTTTTAGCAGGATGTGAGACCTTTGCTGCTAAAAAGAATCACACTTGTGAACTTTTTAATTCTGCACCTTTACACATCCTTCATTCAGCAGACGTTGGACCTGGTCATTGGCTTTCAGGACTCATAGCTTCAGTAAATACAGTAGATTTGTTATATAAACAACTTAAGTGACTGGGTTTAAACATTGGTTTTGATGACTAAAAGGTTTTCCTTGTCCAAGTCAATATTAACTCAGCTGATGGGAGCAGTCTGATGTGTTTTTTTTGAGGAATTCAGATAAGATCTTGGGAGTTTCAGGTCAGACCCATTTGTTTGACACAGACAACACCCAGCTTTAAGTAGCATCTGGTACCAGTCATTTATTTTTCTACAACAGCCTCTCTCTGGTGTGACTTTATTTTTTTGTGTTATACTGAAGACTGAAAAGACAAGCACAAAGTAGCTTTTTGCTATGCAGTGGAAAGAATGAAAAATGTTTTTTGGTTTTTAATCATTTTTCTACAAATAAATATCTAAAAAGTGTGGATAGAAATGACCTTTCATTGGAGTTAAAAGTTGTAAAATGTTTTAATGTACATCTCTACCAAAGTGTATTACAGTCCTTCTGCAAAAAAACTGTCTCAGGGTGTAAAGTGGACTAAACACCAGCCCTGTTTAGTCCACTTTAATCAAACTCTTGTTCGTTTGCCTAGAAAGTTCGGTTCGTTTGTGGAGGTGTGAATATGCAATCAAACTCTGATGCGGACCAAAAAAAGCAAACTCAATCTGGACCGTCTAGAAACCTAGGTCTCGGTTCAGCTAAGTGAACTCTGTCGCTGCTTGAATGCATCGGTGAACACCAAGCATACTGGAGACTGTTCCAAAAGCAGGAAGCAGCCTACAGCACAAAGCATTCTGGGTAAACACAACCTAAACAAATGCAAGAGTCTAGGGAGAAATGACTGGTGGTCTTTTACCAAAGACAAGAGAGAAATGCTAAAATCTGACTCCACTCCATTTTTGTTTACATCTTGTGAAGAAGGACGTTGCGCTCATGTCTTGTTCAGAGGTGTTTGTGTAATTTCCTTCAGTAGTTCTTGGTGCAGCGCCACCACAGGTGAGGAGGAGGAACAGGTTTTTCAAACATTTGACACGGTGCAGTGTGAAAACAAACCACAGCAGCTGAAAATGGAGCAATTGTTGCAATTCTAGTTTCTAATCCAACCAAGTCTGCAAGACTATCAGGTTTAAAAATATCTCAAGTTCATTGAAATTCAGCTGTTTTCGACATTAAAATAAGTATTGAAAAAGAAAAAAAAAACAATTTTATTCAGCTGTCATTAAACACGAAAACAGTACAATTTAATTTCCCTTCAGGAGCATCAGTGCCAGTAGGGAAACTAGAGCAAGTCCATTTTTTAAAGGAACTTTTCTGTCATTTCAATGGAATACTGATTCACAATAGCAAGTCTTTTGTCTTGCCATCATCAGCATTGGTCTACAGCCATTATCTAAGCATATTTTTTGCTACAGAAACATTTACAGTACTGGTTGGAAGGGCTAGGACGTTAAGTATTTAAGACCTTATTTAGGAGTGTTATGTTGCCGAACGTTAGACGAAGATACCATCTTTGTATCCTAAAAATATCCCTGCCATACTCTGTACGACAGAGTGGCGCTTGGAGCGTCTACCACTGGGACTCCTGACTAAAAACAGCACACAGTCAACAAGCGTGTTGCCTTTTTGTCATATCAGGGCATATTGGAAAAGGACAGCAAGTGAGCCAGAGACAGTTCCTCCTCCAGATTCTCAGGCCTCGGCAGGTCTGTCTCAGAGGCAGGTTCCTGTGTTTGTGCCTGTTCCTGTCTCCCGCTGTCACACCGAGGCGCGTCGCCATTGTTTCCGCGGCGAGCGCCGGAGGTCAGGGCTTCTCTCTCTCTCTCTCTTGCTCTCGCTGTTTCTCTGCTGGCCACACGACCCAGCCAAGGGAGGGGAGCCTGGAGAAAGCAGAAGGCAAAGCTCCAAACAAAGCCTGCCGACGCCTAAACTCGAGATGCAGCCAGAGAATGGAGCAGTGAGGTGTTGATTCTGGTAGTGCATGTAATGCACACAGCTCCCTCGCACATGCACACGTCCACCTTTTGTTGTACTGGAGGGGGATTCCAGGTTTTCTTGTAAACATTCTGCAGGTAAACAGACTCTGTGTCTGGCACATGGAGATTAGAGACAGATCATTTTGTTCTGTTCTTTTCTCTTCTGAGCGCGCTTTGCTTTGCTTTTCATCTGTTGACCCCTGGGTATGAGCAGAAATAGGTACTTGGATGTTAAACTCCTTGCCCCAAAACAGAGGCAAACAAGAGAACCTGTAGTTTCTTTGGCAAGGAGACACACACTTTTATATTTCTGTGTCTCCACTTGAGTGCAGGGTGGATGGTTGGGACCAGATGGATCATTATTTCCTCCTCTTTACCCCAGCAAATGCAGAAGTTATTGTTTTTGGTCCCAAACACGGAATAAGCAATTGAGACTCAATGAAACTCAGTTACTCTAAATGCATTTTTAACATTTACATAAAGAATACATAAAAATAGGGAGAATAAAGAGTTTCCTAATAAAACCTTTTAGAGCACCTTAAAGCATCTGGGGCCTTTAAGGTGCAGCGTCAAAAACAAGATGAATGCTTTTGGGTAACATCCAGCTCAGATTTTTGATTAAGCACAGATTTCCGTGTTCACTGCGTCTCGGCAAATTAGTTGGATTAAGAACGTCAAATTTCTATGTATTGCAGAAATTGGGGGCAATTTACACATGAAATTACCATGATATTTGCTCTGGCGTATAAGTCTGAAACATTCCTCGCCTTCCCAAAATAAACTGTTCCTGTGTGGGAGCCGATAGGTCATGTCTTACTGTTTTTAAAGTAATTATCCTCATAACTGTGTTAATTGTGCATTAAGGAGCTCAAGGTTGTTAGACTTACTCTGCTCCATAGCTTCGTTACAGAAGTAGCGCTGAAACCTCTTGGTGAGAGAACATGTCAAACCTTTTATTTTAAACATTTGTTTGTCCAGCAACTTTCCACTGTACACATTTTGTTAAGGTTTAGCTCTCTGGCACCTTGTTAGACTCACATCTGGGAGTAACCGCAGATCCCTCTGTGTTATGTGTAGTGATGAAACCGGGGTGGCTGTAGCTGTTTCTTTCTTTTTGAAAACCACCTTAGTTCTCTCTGGTTCTAAAGAAAAAAACCTCCGTCACTCAGCACGGCTTAAATTAATCTGTCCATCCAGACCCAGAATGAAACTAAAGTCCGACTGAAGTGCCGCCAAGATCATGCCAAACTCGTCACCCCGCCCCAATCCTTCATTCTTTAAGCAAAATCAATTATTGCGGCAGATCGTTGCACCGATTATATTTCTTACTGCCAACTGCCACAGCAAGAGGAACATGCTCACGTACTGTAAGTCGTAAAAGATTGATTCCAAAACGTTTCCTTTTCTGTTAAACATTTTCAGCCGGAAAGATTTTCCTCTAAAAGTTGGCTTTCTTCCACAGGCTTTCACATGATAGAGGGCCCAAAACAAATCCAATAACGCTGAAAGAAATCTGTACGTAAAGGATCACAATTGTTGGCACGAATTCTGTACGTAACTTTATGTCTTGTGCGTATTGTTGCAGTGAAAGACCAAACTTTAGGATTTATATTCATGTTTTACCAAAGCGGAGAAGACAATCACGATATGGAGAGTGCAGCTCTGTTTTTAAAATATCAAAAATATATTTCTATTACACATTTTGGAACAAGAGTGATGCCACTCAATAAATTAGAATATTATTGAACAGGTTGTTGTTTTTTTTTACAAAGTCGACACATTAATTACACACAGACTGAATTCTGACATTTAAAATTAGAGTATTACATCACACCAATACCCCCAACGTCTCCCCTTAAAAAAACAACAACAAAAAACATTATAATAAAACATTTTATAATATAGAGATGTGGGGTTAATGAAAAGTTTGCTTTAGCTTACAGGTTATTATTTTCAAAGAATTTTAATCTGACAAATGAGCCTAATCACAAAATATTGTTCTAATCTATTGAATATGACTGTACACAGCAGGTTCGAAAGTAAGTTTTTAACTTTATCAGAATGATTCTGGGTAATGTTCGGAGCGACCCAATCAGAGTCACGTCTTGAATCTGGTGGGGAATCTGTGGAGGGAGATAAATATTAGGGTGATGGTAAAGAGGCCCTCCATCCTCACCGCCAAAGATAAATTATTAAATTACCAGAACAGATTGATCACTTGTTATAGGAAACGTCTGGCAACAATGACCCCTCTGCTTTTAAATCCGGTCCTAATGATGAGTCCATCCAAACTTCTAATCAGACCTAAATGGATGATAAGAACTGTTTCCAGTATCTACAAGACACATAAACAGAGTAATCCCCTGTAGGGTTTCATATGGTAATCTCCCTGAGCATTATTCAGCATTGTTATAATAATATTTTTCCACTTTGATGGTAAAAATCCAGACTGAATCACATACATTTTTAATTTCACCCCCTCTGAGCTCCGAGAGCCCGTATCGTCCAACATCAGTCCCATTCTTCTCGATTCACCAGCACTCCTTTTGCTAAAGGAGTGCTGGTGAGTTGCATTTAGCACTATTGTGCTAAATGCAACGATAAACTATCTTAGAAAGCACAAAGTGTCAATGGCGGCAGATGAATGGGCCGTGAAACGTTAGGCAATCCACGGAGTTAAGAGGTGTACACGACGCTCACTTTGGAGGAATCATATACCCACTCAGTCCTCTTCCCATTCTCCCTGACATTAGCCTCGGCGCAAACAGTGAGTATAAACATCCTTTATCTGGCTCCTCATCTCCTTTTCTTTATGTGCTGTGTGACCCAGCTTTTCTCCCGTGGCGTTATTTGCTCAGCTGGCAGCAGAGGTCTGAACTTTCTGAACTGCGTTAACCTTCAGCGTTCCTGCTGGCTTCATACGTTACGCTGACTGACGTCTGAAAAGACATATCCAGCCTTGCTAAATGTTTTGCATAGATAAACATATTACACCGTAGTGGTCATAAAAAGCTAAAAACATGACATGAAAACTCTGCATGGAATGCAGACGTCTTCTACTTTTAATCTAGGTCCATTTGGCAGAGGTCAGAAAGCGTCTGCGCTGCGCTCTCATCAACAAGTAGCAAAGTCCTGCAAGGCTTCGGCTCGGGCCGTGAAATCCAACATTTTCCGGCTCAGATCATGTTCTTAGCTAATGGCTCGCATCATCTGGTCCTGATGAAGAAAGGAAATACGCGGGGAGCCTCGCGTAAAGCCGGCAATTTCACCGTTCACAACCCGCTCTGGTTTGTCCAAACAGAGGCAGAGTGTGTGCGACAGATTCCAGCCATGATAAAGAGGTCTGTTGACATTATGAGTTTAAAAATCTCAAAGCAGACACGAGCTGCAGTGCCTCATCTTTATGAAGAGGTAATGAATGGGAATTTAGGTGAAAAATAAACACAGGTTTAGAGGATTTGACAGCTTTTATTACGCGCTAGCATAGCGGAAAGGGGCCAGAAGTATCGTTGCTGGTGGAAAACTGCATATTAGGGCTGTGACGATTCATCGAATGATTCGAGTAGCTCGATTTCTGCCTCCGACTCAGTCTACGTGAAATTATGTTTTACGAATTTAGCATACTGTGTTTGAGCCAATGAGCTGTTGACGCGCACAGAAAGAAGCGCCACCGAGAAAGACTCAGCTCAGAGCTAAACGGAGTTTCACAATAGTGCATCCTCGATGCTGTTACAGCTCAGCAGAAATCCCACTGCCCCCCGCCCCAAAAAAAAAAAAAAACAGAGTTTAGATCAGGCTTCAAAAAGAAAATCCACCTCAATCAAGCTCATAAACATTGTGTCTGAGCTCCAGCCAGTCCAACTAAACAACTGAAACACACAAATATCTGAAACTACCCCGTTTAAAAAACTTCCAGACGTCTGACTTTGCTCGCTGCAGGCTTATTTTTGTAATTTTACTTGCCTATCAAGAAGAGTAATTATGTGAATAAAATAATAGAAATAGATTTCAAGTATAAGCACCCTTCCCCCCCCACACACTTTAAACTTGAGACTGAATCACTTTTATGAAGAAAAAGGAACTGAATTGCTTACTGTCATTTCTCTGTCATATATTTCTTTTACTACCTTAAGTAGCTACTACAGAAGGGGAATTTTTTATTTTATTTAATTCCTTGATTAATTGTTAGAATAATCAATAGATTATGGGATTACTAAAATAATAACCCACCCCAAGGACTTACATCAGTTTAATAAGAGAAAAATGCATATTAAATAAACGATGGCTCTCTTATCCAGGCATTCGTTATTCACAAGGACAATATTTCACAATTCGGGGCGAAACCATCCCACATTAAAGCTCAGGATTAATTTTTAGCAGCTGATCTGTGTCCAGACTGGACTTTGCGATGGGGGGTTCCTGGACGTGACGTCTCTGCTGCCTGTGGGTTTTAGCCTTTGTTTGACTAAAGTGGAGCTTTTGCATCGACAGCGGGGTGCAGCCGCTCCTGATGGATGCCTGGGAACAAAAGCTGCTGTGTGGCTGAGCTTTTCATGTGAACCTCGCTGTCTTAGGTCCACCGAACAGAACAGCCTGTGATATCTGAAACATTTTTGCTGCTCCAGATTTATCGAAACCTCAAAAAGTTCGTCCCATTTTTGGTTTTTTCAGTCATTTGAAAGCTAATTAAACTGCACTATAATAGCCTCAGTTAAAAACGCTACTGGTTGTGAATTTGGCTTCCCAAGTGCAAAGCCGTCAAACTGAGTTACAGCGGCGCTAACTTTCACGGGTTGCATCACAGCGCGCTGCCTCACAGCTCTGGTGAAAAGAAGAGAGAGAAAAAAAAAAGAGTTTGTTTTGATGAATAAGCAGAATGGCTTCACAGCCTGTTGTTTTCAATTAGCGGCCGAGCCAGCCGCCTGTACAACAAGCAAAAGTTCAAGACTAGTTCAGCAAACCAAAGCACTCCTCCTCTTGTTATCTGGTTTCAGTATCAAATACTGATCACGCCATATGTAGGTCAGTATGATTTATAAAGTAATATCAATTGCTTCTTTATCTGCAGTTCTATTAGTTTTTGGCTTGCTTTGGAAACCTACACTGGTCCAGCTTGCATAAAATGTAAGTGAGACAGACACTGAATTAGGAAACTTTAATACATGACGATGACACCACAGTTATTACTGATGATGTTACAGCCAAGAAAAACCTGGGCTTTATACGAATTGGAAGGCATTTATTAAGACAAATGCACTGATCTCATACTGATTATGTCAAGATCCTTGGGTGTGTGTGCTTTGGTTTTCTCTTGTCCTTGTGTTTTAATAATTTCCTTGTGGGTTATTTATGTTCAGCGGGTCTCTTTTACTGGAAGATCCCGGAGAAGAATGTCTTGACCATCGGTTTCTGCTCAAGCTCACCTGAGTTATACAACACAGATCTGAGCCAGAGCAGCGAGTCCACGTGAAAATTTAAAACAAAATAAATAAGCTTATAGGAGAACTGAAGAGTGTTCTTGAACCACTCTGGTGTTTTTGGAATATTTTCCCACGACATGTGACAACTAGTGGTGGAACGTGGGTGCAACACGGTTGCAATAAAGTTTTCGAACCAGCCAGAAAATGCTACTGGAGTTTATATTTCCAGCTTCCCTAAAGGTAAAGACTGTGTCCGATTTGGATAAATAAGTTGCTACCCCAAAAAATGACTATCCGAAACTAAGGAGAACGCTGCCACGGACGAGACGAAATTTATCTGGAGCGAGAACGGCGCTCATGTCATCCAGGCATGTGCTGCACGGAATTACCAAAGCAGAGATTCCTACTAATGCACCAAATCCAGAAATCGTACATTAGAAATGGTTCTCACCGTTCCACGTTCGTTCCCAACTTAGTCTGAATCAAAATCAAATCGGAGGAGGTTTCACTGGATTCTGGATCTCCAGCTGTTAGTTCAGGTTCACGCTGATATGATTCTCTACCTTTTACTCCAATAAAGCCCTCCTGCAGTTCTTTATTTTAAAAAAAGCCCCCCACCCACTTCCACTAATAAACAGACGGACAGTAATGTCATTCTAGTGGCTGGCAAGTCATGCACCGAGGATGTAGAGGACAATAACTCCCCACCCCCCAAAAAAATTATCCTACTTTGGCATATATTGACACCAATACTAAAAACAAGTTAAAGTTTCAGGTAAGAGAAATGGGTCCCTGTGTTTCACCAAATAATACTCAATATTTTGAGATCTGATTTCAGTTGTCCTTTAAATCCTGTTGGGATGCTGTTGTGTGGCCTTGATGCGCAAAAATCCTCCAATAAAGAGAAAACTGATAACAAAAACTAATTGAGTGTTTTTTTATTACATTAACTTGAATCAGAATTAAAAAAAACTAAAAATCAAACAAGAATAATTAAAGTGCATGAAGTCAGCGTCAGCAAATCAGTTTGTGAAAGACTGAATGTGTAAAACATTTCCAAAGCCAAATCAATCCAAAAATCCAGGACTATCCGCAGTGATGGGAGCAAGGGCAGCCGAGGACACAGCTAAACTGACTGGGAACACTGGGACCCCAAAAGACTGGGAACACTGGGACCCAAAAAGACTGGGAACACTGGGACCCAAAAATACTGGGACCACTGGGACCAGATGTTCCTGTCAGCAGCCAATCCTTCACCGGAAAGACGAAGGAGCAGGAAGGTTTTTATTGGATAATATTTTACTGTTGATAAATGAAATCATGTTTCGAAAACAGATTTTTATTTAGTCTATCAGATATTAAATTAAATTTGTTTATTAGTCTGATGCATGAAAGTGTGAAAAAAAAGGAGGAATCTCAGTGTTAAAAAAAACATGATACATTTTAAAAAGGTAATTTTTGGGGGTGTGCTGTGGTGGCGCAGGGGTTAAGCACAACCCACATATGGAGGCCCTAGTCCTCGACGCAGCTGGTGCAGGTTCAATTCCTGGCCTTGGCAACCTTTGCTGCATGTCTTCCCCCTTCTCTCATTACCCACTTTCCTGTCAGTTAACTATCAAATAAAGGCCACTAGAGCCATTAAAACCTTTTAAAAAAGGTAATTTTGACATGGTTGATAGAGGAAGTTTAAAGTTTATCTAACAGAATAAATTACTGAGAAATGTCTGTATATCAGCATGGATCCCTGAGAATCTGCTCAGATCTGGTTCACAAAACTATTTAAAGAACCTCCTTTGGAGGAAAAATAACACTATCATAGATAAAAAAGTTTGTTCTGCAATTATCGCGTAACCGTTTTTAAAACAATATGGTAAAGGAATTTGATTAAACATTTATCTTGTTTGGTTCAGCAACAATAAAACAGTTTATCATGACTATCTGCTGAAATGCACTGTGAGGAGAGGGCGTACTTACTTTGGCACAAATTAGCATTCAGCAAACTGTGTGGTTTGTTTGAAAGGCACTTTGTTTAGCTGCCAAGCACTCCCACACGCAAACAACAACATTCTGTGGGAAAAAAAGGACTAATTATTTTCATCAGCATTATTATTTTTATTATTTTTTTTTCACACATGGTTCTTCAGAATACATGAAAAACATTCATGCCTCCAGAATTTTTTCATATTTTGCCATCTTACAACACCATAAAGCAACGTGAATTTTACGGTGATGTTGTTTAATAGACCAGCATCAAGTAGCGCATGATTGTGAAGTGGAAGAAAAATAAAAAAAGGCAAGGTTTTCAAATGTTTACATATGAAAATATTGTTTTAAAACCCAACCCTGATTTGAACTTTAAACTTCTCCTCTATTTTCTTTGTTTTTCATGATGCTGTTTGTCCCCTGATGTCTTCCTTCATGTCTGTACTGACATGAAATTACTCACAGGGTACTCCAACTAAAGGCATTCGTTAGACGACCTCTAAAGACAGTTGTGGCGTTTTATTTATCAGTCAAAGGGAGGGGATGCAAACCCAAACCACATTCAGACTACCATTAAATAGATTAATAAATTAGGCACTCTAAATATTGGGTGACAACATAAATGTCCAATAAAATGCACTGAAGTTTGCATTGTCAGAACTCAGGAAATGAAAAGGCCACACTTGGAGGAAATCCTGATGTCTAGAGAGTTAATTTATGTATATCTACAAAAGTCTCATTGTATTAGATTATCTAATTTTCAGCTTTTTTTTTCTTTTAGTCACTTTACTCCACGGTATCTTGACATTCTTGGGCTGTTATCCTGTGGACGGTGTGAAAACACATTTGCCCGACTTTCCTTGCGTTACACTGAATGCAACTTGTGAGAATCTGACTCACAAAGTACTCCATGTGGGATCTATTGTCAATGTCATAGTGTGTTTTTTGAGAAAAAAAAATTAAGCTTCAAGAATGTCCCCTTAAGGAATAAAGCTAACCCTATCCTTTTCCCTTTCAGCTAGATAATCAAATTTGTTTTTATTTTTTTCTATCTTGCCCTGAACTCTACTTTTATTTACTGCTTCTCATTAGTTTTCCTCCTTTCTTCTCTAACCAGGCTGTGTAGTCCTGTCTGTCTGCGGCTCCATTCATGCCGCAGTGTGTCTTCAAACAGCTTGTATATTATCTGCTCTGCGGTCAACAGTTGCAAGTGATAAAGACAACAAATCAAGACTAATGACTTTTTAACTCTAGTTTAGCTTTCTCTCGGATCCTCCCTCCTCTGATAAAGCGTGTGAGCGGTCCGCTGTGTTGACAGAAGTGTCGACAGTTGCACTCGGCCCCGGGCAGGCATTCAACATGTGGTTAAAAGTGCTGTCATGCTGACAGCGACGCAGGGACGCGCATGTGTATCTTCATCCCTGAAACTAGACATGCACACAACCAATGGAGAGCCGACTGAAGATACAGATCAGCGTGTAAATTGGCCTGGGAAGCTGCAGACGCAGAGCAAAGTATCACATCTCAATTGAAAGAAATGGCGGTTTTGCTGTTTGGAGCTGTGGCAACGACGAGGCAACAAAACGACTTCACGAGGACAGACTGGTTTGGATTTAACAGGAACTGGAAAAGGGTTGTAACTCACTGTGGTCTCCCACCAGCGTTCCCTAACCCAAACCATGTGCTTGAATATAACTAAGGAGACATCTTTACCGAGGGTTGCTCCCATCGGCCTTGTCTCTCCTTGCTGCTTAATCCCTTTAACAATCTTGGCTTGCTAACACATAAGCAACATCATGCCTGATGATGTTAGCATTGCCAGCACATTTCCCTCAGAGCAAAATGTACAACCTCCAAGGATTTACCTTCTGCTTTTCTGTTCTTACTAGACGTGAATTACACCAACATCTGGCTTTTGTCTTTGGAGTCCAAAAGGTACAATTGACATTATTTCCCAGGTCAAAAGGGAGTGACGGGTTTTTATCAACTCCAGCGCCGATGGAAACACGACGCCTCCAAGGACACGTGAACTGTTTGCAGTTCACTCTGACGTGAAACGAAAAGGAAAAATGACAATTTTTAATTTTTAGGTGAGGGGGTGAAAGGTCATGTCTTATTGTTGCTTTATATTTTTTTGTAATGTTGTGTTTCTTTCTATTACTAGAAAACAAAATTAATTTATGCTTCCCTGACTAAAAAC
>NW_006800944.1:46877-48258 GCF_000485575.1 Poecilia formosa | reverse complement strand
ACCAGGTAGCTCAGCTTAAATGTGACAATATTGTTTAACCGCTACCTGCAGTTGGTAGAATATAGTGACTCAAAGAAATGGCCACAAATGACCCGCACTAGCATATTCAGCTACTTCATTGGCTCAGAGGCTTCAAATGCAGATGCGGGTTTTCTTCCGTTGTTTTTTGTCCACACAATGAGACAAGCACACATAAAGCACTTTGGGTTGTCTTTTCAAGATTAGATTTTTTTTTTTGCCAAATTTCTTTTTGTAGTATTGTCTCCCCTGAATGTGCTGCTGCGCCCTCTTCCTCTTGGCCATATATGGAAGATGCTGTGACAGAGCGCAGCTGGCTTGTTAGGGAGACAGGTAATCAGCATTTACATTTAAAAGCAGGTAGATCGCTGAGATGATCAGATGCAGGCTGAGAACTTGTGCACAGGTATGTTTAACATCAATCGTGGAGTGAGTTTAGAATTTGTCTGATTCTGCCACTGATTGTTGTAGGAAACGCACTTTAGAGTGACGTCAAGAGCAACATTTGCTGGTTTCACTTTAGAGAAGGTCTTTCTTATGATTTATCTGGCTGGTTAATGTTCTTGTCTAACTTGATTTCTTTTGTGTGTAGGTTGGCCTGCTACTGTTTCAGTTCTTTTGTTTTGATTTCAATTTTTCTTTTGTTTCAGTTTACTTATTTTTAGATGTTTATTGTTGATTAAAAATAATTTTTCTTTTATGGGGGTTTGTTTTGAGAAAGGGACTTTCTATGTAGCCCGCTGACTTGTTTTAAACTGGGACCTATGCTGTCCCTGGGTCCTAGGCTGTTTTATTTATATTGAGGAGACCAGTGGAAGGGGAGTTTCTTTTTTTTTTCTTTTCCTTTGTATTCACTAGGGATTTTTGTGTGAGTGCGCTTTTGTTGGGGAACACTTAGGTGTATTTAGGTGTATTTTCGTTTTCTTATTATTCCTCCCCCAAACAGTCAAATTTTTATCTAGTTTTAATTATTTTTCAGCTTTAAGGATCCCAGGGCCAGCATAGACTTCCGCCTTCAGTGTGGTCATTTGGTATAATAAAATAATTGACTAATTGCACATGAAACATTTGTGAATTCAATAAACTGTTTGTAATCTGCAGCAGTGCCTCTGTCCATTTTTACAAACTTATCTGAGTGATCTGGTAAAAAGAGGATCTAAAGCTGTACCCAAGGTCACATTTTGTATCCTATCACTTATCACATAAACGCTGCCTTTTTGTTTCGGGAGAACATTCACAACACACTTATTGCAGCCACAAACTAAACTTGGTCTGATTATTAGAGAACAGCCACGAACAGAACAACAGTTGCTCTGTATTGCAGGTTAATGTGCAGTTAGGTTCGGTTCTGGTCCAGTGGGGA
>NW_006800944.1:44845-45931 GCF_000485575.1 Poecilia formosa | reverse complement strand
TACACAATATCAGCTCGGTGTGACGTGAATCTTATTTTTCGTTTGAATTTAAAAAATAATAAAGTTCATGATCTGAGTCTTTATCATTATGATTGGGCCTGGAAATTTTATTTATTAGACAAAATAAAATATCTGGATTTATTTAATCCATCAGAACCAGAACCTCGAGGTTCTCCCTGAGTGTCGCTGCAAATCAGCAGAGAAATAACCGCAGCTGCTGCGCTCCAGATCTTGCGCATCACTGAATCTCCCCACTGGACTAGAACCGAACCGAACCGAACCACTGTTACTCCTCTGAAATCACCAGCACAGAAGAAGGTGATGTATGAACGCAGCAACCCGGAGCCTTCTGCTACAGATGAGATCATATCCAGTCTGTCTGCGCTGATAAACGCCCGTTCTGACAACCTGGAGAGCATGGTGGAGGAGAACACGCTGAAGATTAAGGGTCTCAAAAAGACTTGACTTTATATGCGCTGAAGTGAGTGATGTGAATGACCTGCAGAAAAAAGTAACAAGAGAAGAAGGTCGGGTGGACAACTGCCAGCAGAGGCTTGCCGAGTTGGAAAGTTATTCTAGGAGGTGGAATCTCAAACTACAAGGAGCTGAAGAAACAGAGAAAGAAGACATACGAAGAAAAGTGATAGAAATCTGCCAGTCAGTTCTACCAGAACACAAACACAAGCCGCCTGATGCCGTCCGGACCGACTTGGAGCCAAACGTACAGGAAGAGCCAAACCTAGAGGAATCATCATACGTCTTTGCATGTTTTTATCTAATTATCACCCCTGGTTGGTTGTTTGCTTGGCTGTTGTGTTGTATACTTCATTATGTTGTTTTGATGTATACTAATTTCATTTAAATAAAGTCCTTTGAAAAAAAATATACGTGGAAATACCAGGTAGCTCAGCTTAAATGTGACAATATTGTTTAACCGCTACCTGCAGTTGGTAGAATATAGTGACTTAAAGAAATGGCCACAAATGACCAGCATATTTAGCTACTTCATTGGCTCAGAGGCGTCAAATGCAGATGCGGGTTTTCTTCCGTTGTTTTTGGTCCACACAATGAGACGAGCACACATAA
>NW_006800944.1:39978-43943 GCF_000485575.1 Poecilia formosa | reverse complement strand
TAAACTTGGTCTGATTATTAGAGAACAGCCACGAACAGAACAACAGTCGCTCTGTATTGCAGGTTAATGTGCAGTTAGGTTCGGTTCTGGTCCAGTGGGGAGATTCTTCATATTGCGGTCTGAAGCGCAGCAGCTGCGGTCATTTCCCCGAAAGAGAGACGAGCTGCTCACAATTACGATCCTCTGTACTGAGCAGCTCTCTGCTAGCATTTAAGTCTACTATTTTTACTTCATATTGTTCAAACACTGAAAAAAGAGATGTAATGTCTATCATGAATATAGATTAGCAAAAACCATACAAATTACTGTGAAATACTGCTACTTCCGGTGGTGACCGGAAGTAAGACCCATAATCGTTTCCACAGTGTGCCTCCCAGGAATAAGGTGGATAGCGAGCATGTAAAAGCGTAGTACAGGAAACATAAATGACAAAAATTTGAAAATTAATTCCCGGGTCCACCACGTTTACAGTTCTGGTACTTGGTCGGGTTTTAAGGTCCGGTGTTCTGTCAGAGCAGCAGATGCTGTCAGTCACACGTTTAGCATGAACTCACGGCTATATCTGTCAGACACTTATACGCTGCCATTACCATATGATTTTATTTAATCAGCAACACAGAATCATGACGTAGCTCGTCATATGTTTTTCTATTAACAGCTGTATGGCATCCTGACTTGGCAGTTAAGTAAATTAATGAGTTTTACACGGCGTGTGTTGTAGTTGACCTGCTTTAAATACACTTTGAAACCACGACAACGCATGTATATCTATCTAGTTATTGAAAACAATTTAATGAATTATTTTCGTCACAACTTGTTGAGTATACTAAACTGACAACTCCTCTGACGGCCGGACTTCTTAATGCGCATGCGCAAGCATGTGTTCTCACTGCATGTATGCTTTTATGACAGCGTATGATGATCTGATAGAACACCCGGTTCGGACGTGTTTTGGGTCGGGTAGCAGTTCGGGTACGTACCGGTTCTGATGTGCTCCGGGTTCGGCTCTCTGAAGGTCAGCTGGTATGGCAGGACGGCCAGACTCCTCCGGGTGGTTCTGTCTCGGATCTCGTCCAGAACCTCCCGCAGGGTGTAGATGTTTTGGCCGAACTCCTGCAGCGGAAACCAGCAATTCATCAGGTCTGACGTCACAGTTAAAGCCACTCATGTTGCCGTGGTAACACGGCCTGATCTCAGAGCACCTGGTACCAGAACCCGTCCCAGCTCTGTTCTGGTACCGCTGTGACGTAGATCCGAACACCGTAAAGCTCTTGGTCCGGGGCCAGAACCAGTTTCGAGCTCAGCGGGTCGAGGCCAGATTCGGTCCGCTCAGCAGCGTCTGCTCCCCTGCCGGAGCTCCACCACCAGCGGCCCACCTAGCACCGGCACATTGACCACCTGTCCTCCCTGATGGACTCACCTGCAGCGGGGCTTGCTTTAAAAACGCTCCAGCGTCCGCGACAACATGCTCTACCAGGGTCGGCGCCATCTTGGCTTGGGGTCCAGCAGCTGCAGCGGCCAATCAGAGGCGAGAAAACAGCCATCTGATGCCTGAGTGCTTTAAATACATCAGGAGTGTCGGAATTTTGACTACTTTGTTACTTTTTACCTTGTCGAGCTGATCTGAAAGGTGTTCAGGTGGAAAATATAGGAAATGTATGTTCCTTTAAAGCAGATGTATTCACTGTTCGGTCCTGAACGAACTATTCTGTCGAAATTTCATTTACTTTTAAAACTAGATAAACCTGTAAATAATTATATAAAAAAACAATTATGTAATTAAATGATTAAAACTCGAAGTTAAAACCATAAGTAGTTAATAGCAGGATGTTCCAGAAATCCTTTCATAATTCCCTTGGAGTGGTGAAGGGTTAACAACGGGCTGGATGGTTTTAATAATTTGTCATCAAGATCTACAGAAACCTGCTGTGACACAGTTACTTAATGATCTGAAGCGGAGGAATCCGCCGCCATTGAACACATCACCCCAGCTCCTGAAGGTCACGTGGCGTTGTGTTGACAGTGAGACGGGAAGGAAAGATGGCGGCGCGGTGGAGTAGCGAGACTGTGGTGGTGGAGTTTCGGGACGCTCAGGTGTGTGATTGTTTGAGCTGACACAGATGTTTCTGATAGGAAACTCGGGTGAGATCGGAGCTGCAGAGAACAGTTAACCTGCAGAACTGAACGCAAACCCGGATTAGTCGGGTTCGGTAACAGACCGAACCAAGCCGCAGTATCTGCACTTGTTGATCTGAATGGTTCCGATCACGTGGTTTCCTAGGGAGGAGCTCATTGACAACTTTCAGTCAACGTTGACTCACGTGACAACAGATGGCCGTCTCCCCAGGGTCATCTGTGTGGTAACCATGGTGTGCAGGCTCATTAGTTTGAATAAAACCAGATTTGACCACAAGTTGCAGCTGCAGGCAAGAGGACATAGCTGCCAGCGGGGCGGCCATGTTGGATAGCAGGTCGGGGCTGGTGGGAAGCTGACCTCTAACTTAGGGCTGGGGGATATAAGGAAAATCTAATATCCTGATACATTTTTGCTATATCACAATACACGATATATATCACGATATTCTTACATGAGCTCCAATGCTTTTTTTTAAACTAGACCCCTTGTAGACTTAAATGTAAGCTCATATAAAAAGGAGTGCAGTGTTGTGCTATGAACTGTCTACACTATGACTAGATAACAAGGTGAGAAATAAGTTTTAATAAGTAGGTAAGTTATCCTTGACTTTGACAAACTTGACAAATAGATGCGCTGTGGAAAAAGGTGTGGTTTCAACTTAAAAATAAAAAAGGCGACCTGCACACAAACTGACAGATCATCAGTAAAGCAGGTGGCCAGGAGCGCTGCCAGGAATCTTGGGCCCCCTGACAAAAAAATTGTTTGGGCCCCCCCGTGTGCAGCTGCTGTTAAAATTTTTTTAGGCTATCTGACCCATAAAAAGCGTCACAATTTTAAAGACCTGCATCTGTTTTGCTTTCTTTGGTTCAATGCTGATAATTAGCACAATATTTACTGCTCATGAATTTAACATCCAACAGTCCACATCCAGTATGCAAGTAGGTTGCTTACTTTTTTTCTATTAGTTTTAGATATTGAAATGTCTAATGTGCTAATGGTGAAGAAACAACTAATCATTACAAGAAACTGTTTATCTGCCGTCATTGGTAAATATGGTAATAGGGAAAATATGGACGTGTGTTTTTTGATCTGGGAGTGGGAACATTAAATTTTTACTGCTTAAAACAATCTTTGAAAATACAATATGATTAATTTTGTAATTGACAGGGTCCCGATTTTTTTATTTTTATTTCTATGAACAAAAAATAAATAATTAAATTGTGGAGGGCCCCCTGCTGGTCAGGGCCCTTAGAATTTGCCCCCTATACTGGCCCCTGAGCATGGCTAATAGCAGCGGTGGCTGATCTACCACAGTGATCATTTATTAATAATCGCAAAATACACACAACATAAAACTGTAACGAACTGAATGTTCTGTACGTTGTCAGTTGCTATGGCAACGAGTCTACGTGTATCGTAAAGCTGACGGAGAGCGAGAAAAAGAAGAATGAGTAGTTTTAAGTTATTTTTCTCATTGCATAGCACTAAATGGATCCTACCTACTTCTCCAGGTTTCACTTTAACGGACTAGTTCTACCGGCTATGAACGGCATGTAAAAGAACAGTCTGATTCAAATCTGTTGTACAGCCTTTTGTGGCGCTTTTGCACGGAACGGAACGGTTGTGTTCGCATTACAACTTGCGACCGGTGTTATAGATCAACTGGTGGCTAAATCAACTGGTGGTGGCAGCTGGAAAAGACTGATGTTTCTGTGGGCGTGGCTTTTTAGGACCCCTTTACCGAACCAGGAATTAATCAATGCAATAAGCTTAAAGAGCTACAAATCTTTTCAAAAATACTATCCGATTCCGTAAAACAACCACTAAG
>NW_006800944.1:35102-39743 GCF_000485575.1 Poecilia formosa | reverse complement strand
ATGTGCAGTTCTAGGCACAGCCAAGATACTGGAGGAGAACCTGAAGCTCCCAGGCCTCTGGTAGAGGACCCGAGCTCAGAGGATGAAAGAGAGAGAGAGAGAGAGACCACCCGCGGAGGGTGAGAAGGGAATTTATTTATATACATGTGTGTGTGTGTGTGTGTATTTCAGCCGATGAGTTCCAGCTCCAGAGATTCAGCAGCTGAGATTCATCCGTGCTGCAGTGAATCCGTCTCTCTTTATAGATTTCTCCCTCTTCTTCCTCACATCGTGTCTTTAGGAAACTTTCAAAACAAAAACGGAAGATTTAGGACGTATCTTACTTTTGACAGAGTGAAAGAATATAAATAATAGTCTTTACCACCTGTGTAAACTTTGCTGGTGAATGTTATAACACATAAGTTTTATATGTTAACATTGTTTCATTTCTAATATAGGCTCTTGTGTCAGATAATCTAAGTCAATGTTAGAGTAGAGAATAGTTAAGTTTTCAGATTTACGGAATCTCAGTTAGCCTTCATAGCGGGGCTGAACCCGGTCTTGTGAGAAAATCTGCCCCCCTGTGTCGGGAGCGCGCATTGCAGCCAGAGAGGTGGATCCGGCGGATCTGACCATTTTCACGGCGCTTCTGATCGATTTCTCGGTAAAAACTACTCATATAATTATGTCAATGTTGTAACTTTCAGTTTAATCGGCAGCTATAAAAATAATTTAAAAATACATAAATAAACGAGGTCTTGTGTGGAGGTATTTTTTGCTGCTTTGTGTTATTTTAAACGCAAAGTGAATCAATCTTTTTTCAACTTTTGTCTCTTAAGCCTGACAAATAAAAGTCAGTCAACAAACAGGTTTCCAACACGTAGTGTGCATTTATAATTTTTCATTTCTGATATTTTTGTGCCCTGATAGCAGGGCACAAAAATAAAGACTTCCTGAAAAGATTAGAGTGTAGACTTTTTGATAAATCCCCTTCTAATGTAAAATATGACAGATTACTGGATTAAGGAAATGTCTAGTATGCTATGACACATAACATTTTTGAGAATTTGGAAACAGTTGCTTTTTATTTGGCAAAGTTATGGGGGGAGGACAGAGAGAATGATTTCAGCAGCCTGAAATAATATGTTCCCCCTATAATGGAAATAATTTACCTGCAAGTCTTTAACTGTGTTTAATCCTATCATCATCAACAATAAATCCTGTGATTTTGGTGACATTTGCTCTTCATTTGCCAAAGTTAGCAGCGGGGAACAAAATATTTTACCTGCCTGAAATAATCTGTTCCCCCTACATAAAATGAAAACTAATTAATTACCAGCAAGTCTTTAACTGTGTTGATTCCTCTAATGATCAACAACAAATCCAGTGGATTTGGTGACATTTGATAACTGTGATAGTCCGACCAGTCAAGGACAAGGACGAAGGCATATATAAAAAAATATCTTCTATTTATTTTTTCCAAAAAACATCTTAACAAAAGGTTTCAACAACAAATCTAAAAAATATAACAAAATGGGCCCAAAAGAAATCAACTAAGGCAAACATAACTCAAGATAAACCAAAAACTGACCTCACACAATGAACACACAGGGGAATTTATACAAACAGGNCTTTGAGATCTGCTCATGCCACATCGAGATCTATTTCGATCTTCCTTTGACGAGTTTCAACCTCTGAAGCAACACATAAGTCAGGACAGGTTCTGCATAATTTACACGTTTTGATGGTTTTGCAGATGAACTTTTTAAAAAAAGGCAACATACCATATTAGACCAATAAAGTCTTTCTAATTAGTTATTCCTGAGATCTTAGGGTCACTGCAGCCTGAAGTGACCCAATTCCGATTTTTTTGCCGGGCCGTTCACAGTGCCAGTAAATGCGACCTGTATGCGTTCTGCAGTGTGAACGGTAAACAGCCTGAAAGTGTCCCGCATGTGCAGTAGAGGGCGCCATAGCGTCAGCATTCTCAGTGTTCTGCCAACTGCCATGAAAAGAAGAAGTGCTCAGTGTTTGTGGAAGCAAACATGGAGGCTAACGGTGGAGCTTAGCTTACATATTTGAAGTTGTTGTCCAACCGGAGCAACATATTAACAACTTAATCCTCATATAATCCGTCATGGTTGTTGTTTTTCTTCCCGCTTGCGCTTATCAGGATGCAGAATAGTGAGATTTGTTGAGAAAGTGACGTTCAGTTCGGATGAATGCGACCTGGACGTTAGGTCGCATTTGAATCGGATACGTATCGGATATGGGTCACATTTGAAATAGAATCTGACCTGTGCTGTTGAAAAGCACAGGTCCATGAAAAGGTCGGATACAGGTCGCATTACGTCAAAAAAATCGGAATTGAGTCACTTCAGGCTGCAGTGTGAACGCAGCCTTAGTGGTTGTTTTATGGAATCGGATAGTATTTTTGCAAAGATTTGTAGTTCTTTAAGCTTATTGCACTGTTTACTTCCTGGTTCGGTAAAGGGGTCCTAAAAAGCCACGCCCACAGAAACATCAGTCTTTTCTAGCTGCCACCACCAGTTGATTTAGCCACCAGTTGATCTATAACACCGGTTGCAAGTTGTAATGCAAACACAACCGTTCCGTTCCGTGCAGTGCGAAAGCGCCTATAACGTGTTTTGCAAATTACCTCATTTTGTTCGACATCCTCCATATAAAATCCAAACTACTGCCAAACTATTGATCCAGCGCTGATTCTCTTCGGAACTAGACTAGTTCATCTGACTCCTCTTCAGTTTCTGTCTCATTCACGCTCGCCTCAAACTCTTGCTGTCGCCATGTTTGTTTGATTTCCCAGCAGGGCCGAGTTCAAATTGTGACACCGCACCTACTACTGGCACTTCCGGTGGCAGGTGTCATTAGGCGCCACAAGTGCCACTGTTTTCGGGGATAGCTGCCAGTGTTGTCACTGGCTTCGGCACCTCATACTGGTACTTCCGCTGACACCTGCCATTAGGCATCACAAGCATAGACATAATATAAGGATAGACCCTCATGCACCGCTCTTGCCTATTGTTGCTGACGAGATTTAGGGCGGCCATCTTGGAGCGGTCCACCACTCCACTCAGCCTTATGTGTTTAGCAGCACAATGANTAATTTAAACTAAAACATTTTGACTTAAACACCACTATAAAAACCAAATAACCTAACACCAAAAAGGTTTTAGCAATTATGCCATTAGTGGAGAGAGGCAGATTTTTCCACATCAAGTCCCCTGCTTCCAGCAGCCTGATGGACTGTTCCACTTCCTGGTTTTCCTTTCAGCCAGTCCTTAAACTCAGCAAATAAAATAGTTAATGATCTTAAAAAAACATAAGGCGTTTACTAAATGTGTGCACCCAAATTAGTAAACAACCAATGCAATAACCACCACCAAGAAAAAGTGAAAATCTAAATATATTATACAAAAAACATTTAAATAAATACTAACACTGAGGAAAAGGTGGAGGAACCTCCACAATAACTGTTTGCCAAAGTTAAAGGAGGGGAACCAAATATTTTAGCCACCTGAAATGATCCGTTCCCCTTCCATTTCATAGGTACAATTTAAATGACTGACAAGTATTTAACTGTGCTTATTCCTCTCTTCATCAGCAACAAATCCTGTGATTTTGGTTACATTTGATTCTTAGTTGCCAAAGTTATGATGGGGGAGCCATCATAACTTTCCCCCTCCTAACTTTGGCAAATAAAGAGCAAATGTTATCAAAATCACAGGATTTATTGTTGATGAAGAGAGGAATGAACTCAGTAAAAGACTTGCAGGTAAATTAATTTGTTCCTTTGAAATGGAGGGAGAACAGATTATTTCAGGTGGCTGGAATATCCATTCTCTCCTCTCCTCCCCCCATAATTTTGGGAAATTAAAAGCAACTGTTTCCAAATTCTTAAAAATTATGTGTGATAGCATGCTAGACATTTCCTTAATCCAGTAATCTGTCATATTTTACATTAGAACGAGATTTACCAAAAATGCTACACTCTGATCTTTTCAGGAAGTCTTTATTTTTGTGCCCTGCTATCAGCCAGCTTCCATCCTCTTGTATCAGAAATGAAAAATTATAAATGCACACTACGTGTTGGAAACCTGTTTGTTGACTGACTTATTTGTCAGGCTTAAGAGACAAAAGTTGAAAAAAGATCGATTTTCTTCGCGTATGAAATAACACAAAACAGCGTAAAAAGACCTCTACACACGACCTCGTCTATTTTTTTTATTATTATTAATTTGATAGCTGCCGATTAAACTGAAAGCTACAACACTGACATGATTATATGAGTAGTTTTTACCGAGAAATCGATCAGAAACGCCGTGAAAATGGTCAGATCCGCCGGATCCACCTCTCTGGCTGCAATGCGCGCTCCCGACACAGGGGGCAGAATTTCACAGGGGGACAGAATTTCGCACAAGACCGATATTACACCAAGCACTGTAGCTAATATTAGCTGGTATCTCGCCGGTGGACATAAATACAGTAAAGTAATATTCTAATCACTATATATACACAATAATATGTCCTTCTTACTTGTGAAATGTTGTCTGTGGAGCCCTCACATCAATAATCCATCGATCAGAACAACAATATCCCTCAGTGCTGAGCCGTCTTCTGCTGTTTTGATTGAGCAAAGTA
>NW_006800944.1:30250-34290 GCF_000485575.1 Poecilia formosa | reverse complement strand
GCTGGAACCAGCGGAACCAGTGGAACCAACGGAACCAGTTTGAAACAACGGAACCAACGGAACCAGCTGGAACCAGCGGAACCAGTGGAACCAACGGAACCAGTTTGAAACAACGGAACCAACGGAGCCAGCTGGAACCAGCGGAACCAGTGACATGATCTTTGTCTCTGTTATAAGATCATGTTCAATGTCTGACATCACCAGCTGCTGTCCCCTGTCCGTCTCTCTGTCCCCGTCCAGCCGGCGCTCCCTCTACCTGGTGAACCTGGACGCTCCGTCTGAGCCGTCCCGTAAGATGGGTCGCCACAGTAAGTGGGACGTGGGGACGGTCCAGTGGAACCCGCACCGGTCCCAGGCTCACATCTTCGCCGCCTCGGTGAGTTCTGCTGCGATCCGGTCCGGTCCAAACAGGTTTTTATTGGAGGCTCTGAACCATTACTGGATGATTGATTGATGAATGAATCCCCGGCTGTTTATGGTTCCGACCATTTCATGAAGTCACATCCAGGCATGATGCTGCCACTGCCATGTTAGACTGGGTGGGACGTTGGGGTCCAGGTCCTGAATGTTCCTCCTATGTTTCCAGAGCAACCAGCGAGTGGACCTGTACTCCTGGAGGGACGGCTGTGGAGAGACTCACACGTCCCTGCAGGGACACACCCGGGTCATCAGGTGACAGACACAAAGCAACCACACCTGTCCACAGGTGGGGACAGGTGAGACTCACTGTGTCTGTCCCGGCAGCGACCTGGACTGGTCCTGGTTCGACCCGGAGCTGCTGGTGTCCAGCTCAGTGGACACCTACATCTACATCTGGGACACCAGGTAGAATGAAAACCCGGGAACGGACCGGAACCGGTCTCAGAAGACACTGGACCTGTTGTCCTCATGTCTCTTTGTCCGTCTCCACAGGGACACTCGCAAACCCACGGTGGCGCTGTCTGCTGTTGGTGAGTCCTCAGCCTAAAACGGTCCCAAGTTCCCTGAACACACTGCTGACCACTGTGCCTGTCCCACCGTCCCTGTCCCCTGTCCCACTGTCCCTCCAGCCGGAGCCGCCCAGGTGAAATGGAACCGGAGGAACCCACACCTGCTGGCGTCCAGCCATGACGGAGATGTCCGCATCTGGGACAAGAGGGTGAGATGTCCTGCGGGTTCTGGGATGGGTCTGGCAGCTGGATGAACTCTGACCTGTCCTCCTGTCTCCACAGAAACCCAACACGGCGGTGGAGTACCTGGCCGCTCACCTGTCCAAGATCCACGGCCTGGACTGGCACCGAGACAACGAGTTCGTCTTCGCCACGTCCAGCCAGGACAACTCCGTCAGGGTGAGGACACGCTGTCCTAAATGTCTCATCAGGACGGCGTCCTGATGAGACACCCTTTCCCTTCTGTCCCCAGTTCTGGGACTACCGGCAGCCCAGGAAGTACCTGAGCGTCCTGTCCTGCCAGGTGCCGGTGTGGAAGGCCCGTTACACGGTGAGACACACTCGTCTATGTCTCGGTCTGTGCCCACGTCCCTCTGTTTCACCCTGTCCCCGTCTGTCCCCAGCCGTTCTCCAGCGGTCTCGTCACCGTCATGGTCCCTCAGCTGCGGCGGGAGAATAGTCTCCTGCTGTGGAGCATTCTGGACCTCAACAGTCCCGTCCACGCCTTTGTTGGACATGATGACGTCGTCCTGGAGTTCCAGTGGCGTCCCCAGAAGGAAGGTGAGCGTCCCCCAGTCTGCCGCCCCCTCAGACAGCCTGGGGCAAACAGTCTGAGTGTCTCCTGTCCCCCAGGGTCCAGGGACTTCCAGCTGGTGACCTGGTCCCGAGATCAGACGCTACGGATCTGGAGGGTGGAACCTCAGCTGCAGAAGGTCGGTTGGCGGCCAATCAGAGCTGGACGAGGCGTCACCGCGCTCTGATTGGCTGCTCCGTGTCTCCCGCTGCAGCTGTGCGTCAGCGACCTGGTGGACGAGCTGATGGATGACGTGTCCATCGCCGTGGAGACGGAGAAATCCCTGGGCACACAGCAGGGCGGGGATCCAGCTTCGGACGGCCCGCAGGGTACGAACAGAATTTGACTGTTCCAGAACGTCGGCTGATGTGACCTTGGACCATCAGCCGACAGGGGACAGTCCAGACCTGGAGCAGAACCCAGAGCTCCAGGTCTGGGTCTGGTTCTGGTCCAACAAACCATCAACTGGACCAGAAGCAGAACAGGTCCTCGAAGCATTTGAGACCCACACCAGCCGAAAATGTTAAATGTTCTGGTTCCAGTAGAACCGGGTCGACCCGACCATCAGGAGGGAACCGTCCTGAGGTCCAGATAAGTGCTCCTCCGTCATGTGGCCGACCCGGCTGGCATAGGAAAGACAATCTGGGCCGACCCGGGTCTCTGCTGTGGCGGAGCTGAAAGCTGAATGTTTCCGTCTCAGGGCAGATTGTCACCCAAAGGCCGAAGGTCAAAGGTTGAACATCAAGGTTTGGTCCAGCCTGACCTCTGACCTCTCCTCCTAGGTCAGGCGGTGAGCCGTCCGGATCCGACCGCCGGTTCTGGTCTGGCCCAGACTCTGCAGCAGGAGTTCTCCCTGGTCAACCTGCAGATCCGGAACGTCAATGTAGAGGTGAGGCTTCGTCCTCAGCCCGGTTCTGCCGGCCCGTTCCGCCAGCTGACTGACCCGGTTGTGCGTCTGTCCCCAGATGGACGCCCGGAACCGGAGCTGCGTGGTGTCGGCCCACTTCGGCGGCCAGCGGGTCCACCTGGTGGTCAACTTTCCGGTCCAGTACCCCAACAACGCCGCGCCCTCCTTCCAGTTCGTCGCCCCGACAACCATCCCCTCCGCCATGAAGACCAAGATCCAGAAGGTCAGTGATGGCACAGGACCAGAACCGGCTGGCCCAAAGGGATCAGCTGGTCCTGATGCACCAGGACCAGAACCGTTCTGTCAGAACAAACAGAAGCCTGAACTCCTGAGTGATGAGGGTCCGTTCAGTCTGGTCCGGTCCACTTACCTGACCCACCGCAGAACCTCACCGATGCCTTCAGCAGATCTTGGGGGGCCCAGAACCAGACTGGACCCGGACAGGGCCCGGTGTGGACCAGAACCTGAGTCCAGCTGTCTGTGTCCAGGTCCTGATGGACACGTCTCTGCAGAAGGTGAAGCGGAACCAGAACTGCCTGGAGCCGTGCGTCCGGCAGCTCGTCTCCTGCCTGGAGTCAGACATGGTGAGAGCGTCAGAACTGGGTCAGAACTGGGTCAGAACCAGGTCAGAACCGGGCGGCGCCATCCTCAGCATTTTGTCTCTGTCCATCAGACCCAGGAGGACGGTCCGGCGTCCGGCCCGTTTGTCCTGTCCAATCCCGTGGCTCCGTCCCTGCAGGCGTTTCCCCGGGTCACCAACACCTACGGCTCCTACCAGGTGACTTCCTGCCGCCCGCCGCCCGCTGCCCGCCGCCCACTGCCCGCTCCCCGCTCTTCATCGCCGTAACAACCGCTTTCCTTTCAGGACGCCAACATCCCGTTCCCCCGGACCTCCGGAGCCCGGTTCTGTGGTACCGGCTGCCTGGTCTACTTCACCCGACCAATCACCATGCACCGCTCGGCCCCGCCCACAGAGCCCACGCCCAGGTGAGGACCGGGCGGAACCAGCTGTCCGATTGGAAGGTCCTGATTGGGCCGGGCCGCTTCTGCAAGGAGAGATTGGCTGGGAATCAGAACCACAAGGTCCAGATGTTGAGTGGCCGTCCTCTCTCCCTCAGGTCCCTGTCGGCGCTGTCCGCCTACCACAGCGGGGTTCTGACCCCGATGAAGATGCGCTCCGAGTCCCAGAACACGCTGCGGCTCTACAGCGGCAGCCCGACCCGGTCCGACAAGGACACTGTCTCCATCTCCTCCTTCTACTACAAGGAGCGGGTGAGACTCTCTCTCACACACACACACACACACACACACACACACACACACACACACAGTCACGCAGAGCGGTGGTCACAACCCAACAGAACCTGCAGTACCACTAACAGCCAGCAGGAGGCCCTGGAGTCAGGATGGA
>NW_006800944.1:17502-30240 GCF_000485575.1 Poecilia formosa | reverse complement strand
TGCTGTTTCTCTGTTTTCTCCGCCCAGCGTGATTGGTAGAACATTTTCAGGTTGGGAGGGGGGAGGGGCTAGTGATGCATTCATAGGGTGTCGGACAAACCATACTCGCAGTGAATTTGACAGCGAAAGTTTATTTGAATGGCAAGTTCAGTTATATAGTTATGTAGTTGTAATATAGCCATTTTAACTACCGTAAATAGAAAATATCGCGATACATCACCCAGCCCTACTTTGACCTGTGGTCTGTGCTGTGTTCCAGGCCACCGCCATGTCCGTGGACTGCCTGGGCTCCCACGCCGTGCTGTCTGGGTAAGCTCCGGTTGCCGGTCCATTCCTGTAGTTCAGGTTCTGATTCCTTCCTTAAATTATTTTTTTGTTTGCATTTCAACAAATTTTTAATTTTGTATAGAAAGAGACTAAACGGTCAGATGAAAAATCTGTAGAATTAATTTACCTGATCAATAACTGGCTATGCAGTAAATCAAAGCTCTGGTCCAGTTCTGGTTCTGGAGGTGTTCATGGCAGGACAGGAGTGTGGGTTGTGGTCCGGCCCAGATGGCTCCTACAGCTCTAACATCAGAACCAGTCAAAATGGTTCTGAATCAGTTTTGAACCAGGCTATTGGATCCTGTTTGAGAGGCAGAACCAGTAGAACCAATGGAACCACAGAACCAGCGGAACCATTGGAACCAACGGAACCAGCTGGAACCAGGGACATGATCTTTGTCTCTGTTATAAGATCATGTTCAATGTCTGACATCACCAGCTGCTGTCCCCTGTCCGTCTCTCTGTCCCCGTCCAGCCGGCGCTCCCTCTACCTGGTGAACCTGGATGCTCCGTCTGAGCCGTCCCGTAAGATGGGTCGCCACAGTAAGTGGGACGTGGGGACGGTCCAGTGGAACCCGCACCGGTCCCAGGCTCACATCTTCGCCGCCTCGGTGAGTTCTGCTGCGATCCGGTCCGGTCCAAACAGGTTTTTATTGGAGGCTCTGAACCATTACTGGATGATTGATTGATGAATGAATCCCCGGCTGTTTATGGTTCCGACCATTTCATGAAGTCACATCCAGGCATGATGCTGCCACTGCCATGTTAGACTGGGTGGGACGTTGGGGTCCAGGTCCTGAATGTTCCTCCTACGTTTCCAGAGCAACCAGCGAGTGGACCTGTACTCCTGGAGGGATGGCTGTGGAGAGACTCACACGTCCCTGCAGGGACACACCCGGGTCATCAGGTGACAGACACAAAGCAACCACACCTGTCCACAGGTGGGGACAGGTGAGACTCACTGTGTCTGTCCCGGCAGCGACCTGGACTGGTCCTGGTTCGACCCGGAGCTGCTGGTGTCCAGCTCAGTGGACACCTACATCTACATCTGGGACACCAGGTAGAATGAAAACCCGGGAACGGACCGGAACCGGTCTCAGAAGACACTGGACCTGTTGTCCTCATGTCTCTCTGTCCGTCTCCACAGGGACACTCGCAAACCCACAGTGGCACTGTCTGCTGTTGGTGAGTCCTCAGCCTAAAACGGTCCCAAGTTCCCTGAACACACTGCTGACCACTGTGCCTGTCCCACCGTCCCTGTCCCCTGTCCCACTGTCCCTCCAGCCGGAGCCGCCCAGGTGAAATGGAACCGGAGGAACCCACACCTGCTGGCGTCCAGCCATGACGGAGATGTCCGCATCTGGGACAAGAGGGTGAGATGTCCGGCGGGTTCTGGGATGGGTCTGGCAGCTGGATGAACTCTGACCTGTCCTCCTGTCTCCACAGAAACCCAACACGGCGGTGGAGTACCTGGCCGCTCACCTGTCCAAGATCCACGGCCTGGACTGGCACCGAGACAACGAGTTTGTCTTCGCCACGTCCAGCCAAGACAACTCCGTCAGGGTGAGGACACGCTGTCCTAAACGTCTCATCAGGACGCCTCATCAGGACGGCGTCCTGATGAGACACCCTTTCCCTTCTGTCCCCAGTTCTGGGACTACCGGCAGCCCAGGAAGTACCTGAGCGTCCTGTCCTGCCAGGTGCCGGTGTGGAAGGCCCGTTACACGGTGAGACACACTCGTCTATGTCTCGGTCTGTGCCCACGTCCCTCTGTTTCACCCTGTCCCCGTCTGTCCCCAGCCGTTCTCCAGCGGTCTCGTCACCGTCATGGTCCCTCAGCTGCGGCGGGAGAATAGTCTCCTGCTGTGGAGCATTCTGGACCTCAACAGTCCCGTCCACGCCTTTGTTGGACATGATGACGTCGTCCTGGAGTTCCAGTGGCGTCCCCAGAAGGAAGGTGAGCGTCCCCCAGTCTGCCGCCCCCTCAGACAGCCTGGGGCAAACAGTCTGAGTGTCTCCTGTCCCCCAGGGTCCAGGGACTTCCAGCTGGTGACCTGGTCCCGAGATCAGACGCTACGGATCTGGAGGGTGGAACCTCAGCTGCAGAAGGTCGGTTGGCGGCCAATCAGAGCTGGACGAGGCGTCACCGCGCTCTGATTGGCCGCTCCCTGTCTCCCGCTGCAGCTGTGCGTCAGTGACCTGGTGGACGAGCTGATGGAGGACGTGTCCATCGCCGTGGAGACGGAGAAATCCCTGGGCACACAGCAGGGCGGGGATCCAGCTTCGGACGGCCCGCAGGGTATGAACAGAATTTGACTGTTCCAGAACGTCGGCTGATGTGACCTTGGACCATCAGCCGACAGGGGACAGTCCAGACCTGGAGCAGAACCCAGAGCTCCAGGTCTGGGTCTGGTTCTGGTCCAACAAACCATCAACTGGACCAGAAGCAGAACAGGTCCTCGAAGCATTTGAGACCCACACCAGCCGAAAATGTTAAATGTTCTGGTTCCAGTAGAACCGGGTCGACCCGACCATCAGGAGGGAACCATCCTGAGGTCCAGATAAGTGCTCCTCCGTCATGTGGCCGACCCGGCTGGCATAGGAAAGACAATCTGGGCCGACCCGGGTCTCTGCTGTGGCGGAGCTGAAAGCTGAATGTTTCCGTCTCAGGGCAGATCGTCACCCAAAGGCCGAAGGTCAAAGGTTGAACATCAAGGTTTGGTCCAGCCTGACCTCTGACCTCTCCTCCTAGGTCAGGCGGTGAGCCGTCCGGATCCGACCGCCGGTTCTGGTCTGGCCCAGACTCTGCAGCAGGAGTTCTCCCTGGTCAACCTGCAGATCCGGAACGTCAATGTAGAGGTGAGGCTTCGTCCTCAGCCCGGTTCTGCCGGCCCGTTCCGCCAGCTGACTGACCCGGTTGTGCGTCTGTCCCCAGATGGACGCCCGGAACCGGAGCTGCGTGGTGTCGGCCCACTTCGGCGGCCAGCGGGTCCACCTGGTGGTCAACTTTCCGGTCCAGTACCCCAACAACGCCGCGCCCTCCTTCCAGTTCGTCGCCCCGACGACCATCCCCTCCGCCATGAAGACCAAGATCCAGAAGGTCAGTGATGGCACAGGACCAGAACCGGCTGGCCCAAAGGGATCAGCTGGTCCTGATGCACCAGGACCAGAACCGTTCTGTCAGAACAAACAGAAGCCTGAACTCCTGAGTGATGAGGGTCCGTTCAGTCTGGTCCGGTCCACTTACCTGACCCACCGCAGAACCTCACCGATGCCTTCAGCAGATCTTGGGGGGCCCAGAACCAGACTGGATCCGGACAGGGCCCGGTGTGGACCAGAACCTGAGTCCAGCTGTCTGTGTCCAGGTCCTGATGGACACGTCTCTGCAGAAGGTGAAGCGGAACCAGAACTGCCTGGAGCCGTGCGTCCGGCAGCTCGTCTCCTGCCTGGAGTCAGACATGGTGAGAGCGTCAGAACTGGGTCAGAACTGGGTCAGAACCAGGTCAGAACCGGGCGGCGCCATCCTCAGCATTTTGTCTCTGTCCATCAGACCCAGGAGGACGGTCCGGCGTCCGGCCCGTTTGTCCTGTCCAATCCCGTGGCTCCGTCCCTGCAGGCGTTTCCCCGGGTCACCAACACCTACGGCTCCTACCAGGTGACTTCCTGCCGCCCGCCGCCCGCTGCCCGCCGCCCACTGCCCGCTCCCCGCTCTTCATCGCCGTAACAACCACTTTCCTTTCAGGACGCCAACATCCCGTTCCCCCGGACCTCCGGAGCCCGGTTCTGTGGTACCGGCTGCCTGGTCTACTTCACCCGACCAATCACCATGCACCGCTCGGCCCCGCCCACAGAGCCCACGCCCAGGTGAGGACCGGGCGGAACCAGCTGTCCGATTGGAAGGTCCTGATTGGGCCGGGCCGCTTCTGCAAGGAGAGATTGGCTGGGAATCAGAACCACAAGGTCCAGATGTTGAGTAGCCGTCCTCTCTCCCTCAGGTCCCTGTCGGCGCTGTCCGCCTACCACAGCGGGGTTCTGACCCCGATGAAGATGCGCTCCGAGTCCCAGAACACGCTGCGGCTCTACAGCGGCAGCCCGACCCGGTCCGACAAGGACACTGTCTCCATCTCCTCCTTCTACTACAAGGAGCGGGTGAGACTCACACACACACACACACACACACACACACGCACACACGCACATGTTTGTGTTGCTATCTTTGTGGGGACTTTCCATTGACTTCCATTCATTTCTACAGCCTAAACCTGACCTTTACCCCTTTCCTAACCCTAACCAAAACTCAATTCATACCTTAGTCCTAACTCTGACCCCTGACCCAAAAACAGGGTTTCCCCTTGAGGGGACCAGGCTCCGGTCCCCACAATGTAGTATATGTCAGGAAAATCGTCCCCACAAGGTATTACAAACAAACGCGCACACACACACACAGTCACGCAGAGCGGTGGTCACAACCCAACAGAACCTGCAGTACCACTAACAGCCAGCAGGAGGCCCTGGAGTCAGGATGGAGCTTCTCCTTCAGAACCGGGCCCAGAAAGTTCTGGTTCTGAGAAAAATACCAGGTTCAATAGAGGAACCTGATGGAGTCCTGGAACAGAACTTCCTCATGGAATCAGAACCGACCCGCTTCTGTTCATCGGTACCAGAACATCGGAAGACAGCAGACAACACGGTCAGCACCACAGACACGGACGGGTCCAGAACCCATCCAGAACCTCTGCCTCCGAAGCATGCAGGATCCACAGACCACAGTAACTGGGTCAGGGTGATCAACAGAACCTGAGAGCTGTGGTGGTTCTGTTGTTGGGTCGTCTGCAGAATTTTTTGCCGACTGGTACCTCTGGTTCTGTTTGGTCTGGTTCTGGTTCTGACGGACCATCTGAGTCCAGATGAGCCAGTCTGCTCAGAACTCAGGGGCTGACCTAGCAGCTGCACTGGATCCGTCAGGTGGGCCGGACTCCAGAACTGGAGGTTAACCCTTGAGGGTAGAGCTGGTAACCGTGGTAACCACGCAGAGGAAGTGAAGGACCTTCTTCCTGATTGGCTTCTCTTTCTTCCCTTTGTGTTTTTTTCCTCTGTTTTCCTCTCGACCAATCATTGTGGCCCCGCCTCCTTCCCGCTCTCCTCCAATCAGAAGCTTCCCATGTCCGCCTCCCGCCGCTGGTCTGTCCAAACCCTCCATGATTGGCCGGTACAGCTCTCTGCCCCGCCCTCCAGTGCTCAGCTTGTTCTAACCTGCATGACTCTGATTGGCTGCTTCTCCTCCACTAACGCACTGAACCGCACATCATCATCATCATCGTCATCATCATCACGTTCATCCTGACCTGTGTGTTGGGCTCTGGCCCGGTTCCGGCTCGGCGGCCGGTCACCGGGTCCAGATGGTTCTGTTTGCAGCTCAAACATCCCAACAGTTTTGAGGTCCAATGTTCTCATCAGAAGGGAAAACTTGTCGATGGTTCTGGATCAGAACCAAAATCCAACATCTTTTTTCTCACAACAATAAAAAGCTGTTTCCTCCAGGTTCTGTCCAGGTTCAGGTACTGGACCTGGACAGAACCTTCAGCTCTTGGTTCTGCTGTCTTGGTACTAAACTTCCTGGGTGAACGTCAAACCCGACAGGGGTATGAATAATTTTGGGCTTGCCTGGATTTATTCCCAGTGATGATGCGATGCGCTGAGAGGTTTCCACCAGCGCCACCTGGTCCGGCCCGGTTCTTTTGTTAACAGGCTTTTCCATGGAGCGAACACAGAACCATCCAAAACCGGGTTTATGGTTCTGACCCATTTCCTTGAAGCATAATGCTTCCCCCGCCGTTCCTGGAGGTAGCGCTGGTGTTCCTCCAGAACCGGTCCATCACAGCACAGAGTGGTACCGGTCAGCAGGCTCCACCCACAGCTACATGCTGATGTGGACTGCTGCAAGACCCAGGATTCTGGTTCTGTTCCACAAGGAACCTACCAGACTGGACCCTGGTTCTGTTGTCCAGTTCGGACGGTCAGGAAGAGGCGGAGCTACTGGTTCCTAACTGGGAACCACTTCCTGTTGGACTGTTTCCAGCTGAAACAAGAAGAAACCATCAAACTGGACCACAAGGTGATTTCGACTGGGAAGTCTCTGTCTAACCAGTGACTGTGCGGTCCGGTTCGGTCCGGTTCTACCCCAGGTAGTGAGCTGTGTTCCTCGCTGGGCGGGTTAGGGTTAAGTACAGCTGGGTGTGCTGTGGTGGCGCAGTGGTTAATGTAACCCAAGTTACATTCTAGGATTATTAGGATTTGAAATAATCCAAATTAAAGTCAATCCAAGTGATTTCTTAAAAACTAGGTTCGTCTGCTGGAGGAGGTGGCAAATTGTAAAAACACAGACAAGTAGATGGTGCAAAATCAGTGAGTTGTATTGATATTTACAATATATACAAATTAGTCCACAATTTAGAGTTCAAAGGGTTCCTTAATCCAAGAAAGTCAATCAATCTTTGTTGATGATGAAAGGAAAAACAAAAAATAAATATCCAGTTCCGTCAGTGAAGACTGTTGGGCCGAATCTCCAACCAGTTCGGAAGTTTTCACAGATGATAGGTGTTGTATCTCCGGATCCGCTCATACGGTCAGCTCGCCAGTCTGGTCAGCATGAAGCCAGACAATCCGTGATGCATCTCAACCCTTCAGCCACTCCTTGAGCGGAGGGGGGGTCTGCAACACCCCTGGCCTGTGTAAACGGGCCTAAATAATCATCATGTATTTTCTAATTACAGGAGTTTACATAATTAAATGCAACTTATGCAAATTCAAGTTACTCTTTTCACAATAGTTTCAATAAGCATTTCAATTTGAATGCGCTTTAGATCGGCGTCAGCTACTTAACAGCTGGGGAGGCTAGTGCTAGCATGCTAGCTCCCGAACAAACACTCACCAGTTCCCTCTTGACAAACCGTGATCGTTTCAACTTTTAGCCGAATGTTCACGTCTGTAAGTTAACAGAGGCACACCATTGATAGATGTACAATCCACATTTGAAAACCGCTTTGGGAACAGAAGCCTACCTGCACGTCGGAGTCCGACAGCGTCTCCTACCTGGGTGCGATTCAGCAGCAATATAAGCGGTAGGACGCTGACGTGCAGCTGTCACATGACGTTGAAACATCGCGAGAAGAATGTTCTCGCTTGGTTTGTGTTAAATTAAGGAAAGGAGGATTTTAATTTAATCTTTAAATAAAAATAAATAAAATTAGATCAAACAAAATAGACAAATAAAAAACTGAATTTAACAGAAAAATTATCCTGGTTACATTAAGCACAGACCACATAAGGCTGTCGCAGGTTCGATTCCCAGCCAGGTGACCTTTGCCTCTTCCCTCTCATTACCAGATTTCCTGTCTTACCACTTTCAAATAAAAGCCAGTAGAGCCAAAAAAAATGTAATTTCTGGCCCAAAGAGGCTCCAGGGAAACTCCTTTCCCTCTGAGCTGAGCAGAACCGACCCGGGGGTTCTGGACTGGGTGGTTCTTGGTCCGTTTTGAACACATAAGCTAAGCTAACTCAGTAACTCCTGCCTGCTGTCCTTACTAACCTTTGACCTGTCCAGGTGAGTTGTGTCTCACCTGCTATGAAGTAATTTGGCTCTTGAGGCTGACGAGATGTTCACACTGAGATCAGCAGAACCAGCAGCCTGGACCTGCTGGTGAATCGGGTCCAGAGAACACGGTTCTGCCAGACCCATCCGTGCACCTTAGGCCCACTTCCTGGATCCAGAGATCCTGCGGTGGTTCCGGTGGTCCGGACACTCAGTGTGAACAGCCTCTGCTGTGATCCTGAAGCCGTTTAATCAGCTGCTGTTTTGTCTCCTCGGCCGGCCGTCCCCGTCCTCCTGTCTGTCCGTGTCTCCGTCAGAAATCGCGGCGCTTCAAGACGAAGCGGGAAGGAGCAGAGTACAGCAGCCGACCCATCAAGCTGGCCGGGAAGGTCATCATCCAGGAGATCTCCTGCCTGCTGCCTGTGCACAAGGCTCTGGGAGAGAGCTACATGTGAGTCCCTGCATCCTCACATGTCTCTCAGAGACACTGTCCCTGTCCCCAGACCGGAACCAGCTGTCTCCATCCTCTGGATACAAAGCCAATGTCCGCCTCACAGAGAACCCTTACAATCTGTCGCAGTGAGGATGGGGGCATGTGGTTGCATCTGCTGTGGGACAGTCTGGATGAAGGACTGTGTCCTCTCCTGCGGATGCCATCGGGCCGTCCAACCTGAATGTCTGTTTGTCTTCCTCAGTCTGAATATGAACGACATTCAGGAAATGTGTCAGAAGAACGCAGCAGCAGCACTCGCAGTGGGACGCAGAGACCTGGCCAAGGTGAGCATACCTGCATCTCCTCACAGGTTCTCAGAAGCATTCACACCGCCTGACCATTAGTGGTCTACTGGTGGTCTACTGGTGGTCCACAACCTTCACACAGTCTATGGTGTGCAGGTTTGGGCTCTGGCGTCTGCTGCCACAAGTCAGGACCTGAGTCCAGATTCTGACCCGGACACAGAGACGCCCTGGGCCAGACACCCATTTGGGCGCCACCTGCTGGAGACGCTGTGAGTTTGCAGAAGGTGATCATATGTTGGTGTGGAGGAACGTAAAAGCTGAGATTTCTCTATTACAACCCATCAGTTTGGATCACTACAGTCAGATGAGCGACGTCCAGACTCTGGCCATGCTCTGCAGCGTGTTCAGGACTCAGGCTCCGCCCCCTGACTGCTGCTCGCTGTACGGACACCACGGCTCCCGCCTCCACTCCCGATACGTAAGTCTGCGTGTGGTTGGAGCGCCCCCTGCTGCTGAGCCTGGAGCAGATTCAGTGATGTTCCTCCTTTGTGTTCAGCCCAGCTACACCTCCAGCTCCGTCACGTCCGGCTCCTGTTCCAGCACCTCCGACTCCATCGCAGCGACCTGGACCACAGGTGAGCCTCTAAAGCTCCCCCCGCAGGCTGCCCTAACCCCCGCAGCTCCCCCTGCTGGCCGCCCTAATTCCCACAGCTCCAACCCTTTTTGTCTGTGTTTCAGTCAGAGACCCCGAGCATAGCGCTCCCTGGGGGGAGTCTTCTCCTGACGAATATCGCTATGGCAACCAGAGCTACACGGACCCTCGGGAGCGAGAGCGGGAGCTGCACGACATGAACAAGAGGTGAGTTTCCTCCTCGGCTCTAAATCAAGGCTTCAGTCTTCCTTTGGACCTGCCGAGCAGAACAGGTGTTGCATTAAAATCTGTGACCCATCACTTTCTGTGACCACAGGGGGCGACAGTGTTCAAGTACGTCTTGAAAACGTACTTGTGTGAATTTGGTTATTTGAGGGATAAATATTATTTCAAGTGAGATGTGACTGTAACAAAGCGGCAGCAGAAACACTAAAAACTGTTAAAAACTACCAGAGCACCAGTTTATTAAACAGCCACAGTTGGTTTACATATTTTAACGACGTGACGGTCCGACAGTGTTCAGCCTCAAATACAAAATAATACATCTTATTTTCTCCGTCGATGCGACGGTAATAGGTTACCATCCCAGCTGTATCAGTATGTACGCAGTTTACCTAAATACTTGTTCTTGTTGGTCTTTAAGACGTACTTGCACGCTATCGCCCCCTGCGGTCACAAAAAATGATGAGTCACAGATGTTCGAGCCGGAGCTGTTGTTGAGACAATGTCACTTCCTGTTCCTGCCAGGCTGCTGGACCCGGCCAACACGCTGCAGTTCGACGACTTCAAGAAGAGCTACGGTGAAATCCTGTACCGCTGGGGTCTGGGCGACAAGCGGGCCGACGTCCTCAAGTTCACGGCCGGCCCGCCAGAACCGCACAAAGGAATCGGTACGTTTCCCTCAACGGTCCGGCTGGGTCTGGTTCTGGTTCTGACGGGTCTGTTTCCCTGCAGAGTTCGGGCTGTACTGCTGCCACTGCCGCAGCCAGGCGCGCGGGACGCAGTGCGCCGTGTGCAAGCGGCTGACCTTCCAGTGCGCCGTGTGCCACGTCGCCGTGCGCGGCTCCTCCAACTTCTGCCTGAGCTGCGGCCACGGCGGCCATACTGGACACATGATGGACTGGTTCCGGCGCCAGGACGAGTGTCCGGCCGGCTGTGGCTGCCGCTGCCTGCTGCAGAGCACCTTCTGACACCGCCGCTGCTCAATAAAACCCATGAATTTCTCAGCTGCTGTCGTTTCTACTTCCTGTTCATGTCGCTGCTGGTTTCAGTTCTTTACTCCAAAATATTTCACTTAGCAGTTCCATAAAAAGAAACCAAGGAAGGGACTCAAAATGTTAAACGATTAATGTTTCCTGGAGATGGTAGATTTATCAACCCAAATGGAAATCAGAGAGAAAGCAAAAGAGACAAAGTTAAACCAAGCAGCACAGTCAGTCTGCAGATTAATAATCTACAGAAATAAGATTAATAATCTGTAAATTATTAATCTTACTGAACAAAGCAAAAGCCACTACAATGAAGAAAACTCTGACTCTTTGACGACCAGAACGTCATTTCCTGTTTCCTGTGATGCCACTCATGAGACGCTGGCGACTGATTGGGCAGCCAGCACAGCCCTGTTTCCTTCAGACCAATCACACAGACCGGTGCAGAGGAAGCCCCGCCCCCTGGTCATTGTAATTAATCTGTATTTATATTATTGAAAGATTTTATTCATTTTATTTTCTCACTTCCAAACCTAAAATGAAACAAACTAAACAAAAATGATGTAAATTAGAAAAATGTTCAAATTTAAACCTGAAAAGAACAGCAGGTCAAAGGTCAAAGTTCAGAGAAAAAGGATTGAATGGGTCATGTGACACAGCATCATCATGTTGTTCTGAAGGCTTCGAAACCATGGTAACGCATCATGTGACATCCCCGGGCCCATTCGAAGATGTTGTACGTAGCAAACATGGGATGCTCACTCTGCTCCTGTTTCTGAGCTCATCAGACGTCGCTGCGCTCTCCACCAATCAGAGGAGACGGGCAGGGTGATGGCGGCGGCTGGAGGCGGAACGTGGGCGGAGCTTTGAGGCGGCAGAAGACGCAGCGCGTCAGCAGGTCAGAGGTCAGCAGTCTGGACACCGGGAACGGCCTTCCACACTCTTCACACTGCAGACAGAGACAGCGAGAGAGTCGTCATGGCAACCACAGAAGAGCTAGTCCACCATGTTGGTGAGCAGAACCAGAACCGGGTCACCAGAAAACGTCCTCACCTTCAGGATCTGGACCCCTGTTCCCTCTCCGCTTTTGATCTGCATCACCTCAGGGATCTGCTCCACGTTCTGCACGTCCCACAGCCGGACACTGCCGTCCTACAGGTCAAAGGTCAAAGGTTAACACGCAGCAATGCCGAAGGACAGCCTAAAGCAGGGGTGTCCAAAGTGGGTCCTCGAGGGCCGGCATCCTGGATGTTTTAGTTCTCTCCCTGGTTTATCACATCTGAATTACATAATGGCTCATTAGAAGGTCTAAGAAGACCATTGACATGCTGAAAAGGTTCTTACTGCCACCAGGGAGAGAATAGAACCTGCAGGGTGCCGGGCCTCCAGGACCCACTTTGGGCCCCCTGGCCTAAAGTATTCACACCCATTCAGCAGAACCAGTGATCAGAAACATGAACCCTAGGAGAGCTGCAGCCAGAGGGGGCGCCACTGAGCGCTGAATTCAAAGACATGCCACACTTTTCAGATTGTTCAAACCCATGTTTCACTTCTCAGCTCTGCTCTGCCTCCTGCTGGTTAAAACAAAATACTGCAGGCTGACGAAAAGATCAGGCGCTGTGAATACTTTCTAAGAATCCAGTTTGTCTTTAAGAAACAGGAAGCCAACCTTGGAAGAAGAGACAACCAGCTTCCTGTCAGCGCTGAGAGACACGTCCGTCACCCAATCAGAGTGGCCCTGGAAATAAACACACATCAGCTGATCTACAGAAATCATCAGATATTGGTCTCCTCAGGAAACACGCGGCGGGTTCTCGTCACCCTCAGAACCAGAGTCCGGCGGAGCGAGGACGGATCCCACAGCGCCACGGTCCGGTCGTAGGAGCCAGAAACCAGCAGGTCAGCTGAGGAAACCCAGAGGGGACAGGAAGGACCAGAAACTGTCCATCATCAGAACCAGAACCCAGTTACCAGAACTGGTTTAGTCCGTCATCAACAGACACCTTTTACCGGACGTTCCCGTTATACTCAGTGTTTTCAAAAATGATGGAAGCACAAAAACTGTTTCAGAAAGAACTCCAGATTTCTCTGTTTGGATGCAGTATTTCATCTGAGGAGTCCCTGTACGCCTCACTGTCCATTAAAGCCTCACCGTCCTTTAACGCCTCACCGTCCTTTAAAGCCTCACCGTCCTTTAAAGCCTCACCGTCCTTTAAAGCCTC